>NC_058407.1:66189325-66420575 GCF_002201575.2 Neomonachus schauinslandi
GTATTGAGGAGGGCACATTCTGCATGGAGCACTGGGTGTTATGCACAAACAATGAATCATGGAACACTTCATCTAAAACTAATGATGTAATGTATGGGGATTAACATAACAAAAAATTTTAAAAAAAGAGTTTCTATTTATTTGGATGACTTACTTAGAAAATTCATTAGTCTCTTCTGAACATACGATAAAACCAAAAATTTTCTTAAAAGTAACAAATTCAAGGGAAACACACAAGGGAGTTTTATTTTTCACTTTCCTCAAGTTTGTACTACTTACATCAATTGGCCTAACTAAAATTATAATTTAGTGTAAAATGAATCACTTAAGGCACAAAAATCTGGGCAATGAGGACAAGTTTCAACTCCATTACACCTACACACTCTTACTAATCAACCGCTATGTTGATACCAGCTTTTCCTCATGACAATGAAGCTGCAGTACTCAGAAGACATTCTCTCTGCACTGAGGGCCCCCCCAGTTTGGAATCCTACTTCTCGTGGATCTAAGCCAACACCAAAATATTCCCCCAGAGAAGCCAGACACAAATGAATATGTACTGTTTTATTCCATTTATACTTCAAGTATAACAATAGGGGGAAAAAAACTAATGTATGCTCTTAGAAGTGAGGATAGAGGTAGTACATGGTGGGGGCATACAGGATGCTTCTGGAATGCAGATAATGTTCTGCTTCTAGATCAAGGTACAGATAACGCAGGTGCATTTTGTTAAAAATCCCATTTGACAATATACTGAAAATTCTGGTAGCAGTTTGTCACTGTTCCTATTATTTAGAAGGATCTAGAGAAACTTATGGGGTACTAAGTGTTGGACCAGCTGCTGTGAAGGTTTTTCAACAACATAAGGTATATGTGCCTTTCCATTTCCCATCAAACGGAGGTAGGTGTCATGTGAAGAAACAGACGGGGGACTCAGGGGCTCTAGCACTGGGTGTACATGTGTAAGTTCATGGTGATATTCACCCCTCTCAGCCTGTTTTCTGACTACACCTGAGCTCTAAGGCCCTCCACTCTGTGATTCTCTCTTGATCAGTCATAGTTGCCATTTTTCTCTTTTGATATAAAGTAGCTTTTTTTCTGGCCCTCAAATTATCAAATTAGGTAGACACCAGGAAAAAATGAGGATATCATGACAAATCTGCATAGCTCTTTACCAAAGGTAGGACGCTATGGCTGAGAAACCCTGGGACCGGGCACCCCCCAACTCCTGGTTGATGGCCAATACGTGGCCTGAGGCAAAGCCTGGCACTTTTCTGGACCTCAGTTTTGTCATTTGTAAGTCAAAGGAGCTGGACTGGATGATCCTCCAAAGTCCTTCTGGGTCAAGGTTCCATTCTGAGTTAACTTGTTCAAACCTAAGAAGTAGCAGAACCAAAACTCTGGGTTTATGGCCCAAGCCCAGTTTTCTTCTACAGATATGTATGTAAAAAAAGTAACCTGTGGTCAGATTTTAAAATTCTTGTTGCCAAGTATGTCCTGGACACTGAGACCAACCATGCGAGGTAAATACATTATCCTTGCCTTTCGGATGAGGAAACTGCCCATTAGGTGGGCAGGCGACTCACCCCAGTATGTGTGCCTGACTGGTGCCAGAGGCAGGACGGGAAGCCTCGTCCTGCAGATTTTAAGGCTTTCCTCTCCCCACACAGGCTTGTAACATGCCCCCAGATCAACAAGTAAGCCAAAAATAAATCCAATCCCAAAGCAAAAATAGTCCTTCTTTTTCTAGTTTCCTCCAGTTGAGAAAGAAAAACAAGAATGGGGAGTTTCATTTATTAGAACAAAATATCATGTAATTTATTAAAATGACCAAATTACATACAGTTGTATAAGGTCTCACAATGGCTCCAAAGTCCCAGCATGTTCTCATACTTGATATAGACACATGTCTTTGTGCTGCACTTCACATTTTATCTGGAAGATATCAATTCTTTGGGGTATAAAAGGCATTATAAGCACAGAGTCAAAGCTCAACAAGGATTTTCTTTTTTTCTTTTAATTTTCTTGCAGAAAGGCTTGCAGTTAGACCACTCAACCTGATTGGACGCCCCTAGCAGGTGTCAAGTGTGATACGGGCGTGCGCTCCGCGGAAACAATTCTAGGACACGTAGGGGGCATTGTGGACAACACTCTGAGCAAACTTAGAGATATTTTTAATTGTTGTTTCCAGCTGGCTGATGATTGCTTCAGAACAAGTCTCCCGTCACAGCCTGGCACTTGATCTGCAGAATTCCTTAAAAGACACTGAGCCCAGCAGGTGTAATATATCATATGCCCAACAAAGACAAAAAACGTCCTGGACGTTGCCATAACTCTCAAGGAGTTGTTAGAGTTCACTTAAGTACTTCTAAAAATACGATGGGTTAAACTTTCCGAGCTGGCTTCCTTTAGATGGACTGTCAATAAATAGGCAAAGGATAGCTATTACAAGAAAAAATGTACAATATTTAATCAGTCCTTATTCTGTGGTTTATCTGTGCTGAATCCCCCATTCAATTTGTATCCCCAAATTCTACCCTAAACTGAACACTGAGGTTTTGGGTTAACACTACATATAATAGGACTATTTTCTAAATCAGGTGTTATGAGCCTGCCTACTTGTTTTTTTTTTTCTGTAGTTGTAAAATGCATGGGTATGTTCCCATTAAAGCTATGTTCTCATGTGTCCCCCCCATCCCCCCTGGCATGGTGACCTTACTGAGTGCAAGGATAATGTCTCTTAGAAACTGCTTACATCCCATAGCACTTTCTAGTGTTCCATGTATCATTTGTGAAACATATTTTTAGAATCTATTATGCCAGAGGCCAGGAGTTACAAATATAGCACAGCAAGCTGGACACAGTCCTGTCCCTACAGAACTGACTGCCAAAGTGGATATAGCCAGGAACCCTGGGGTCCCCAAAGAGAGGGAAATAGAGGGGCCTGCAGAAGCTCGCTGGAGGCCTGTAAAGGCTTCCTAGAAGAAATCCCAACTGGGCTGAGACTTGAAGGGCAAGTAGGAATTCACCAAGTGAAGAAGGAGCATGGGGGTAGGGGGTGCAATGGGGAGGGCCAGGAACTGGAGAAACAGGATATCTCCGACAGAGACCTAAGTGCCCCATCTGAAGGCATGCAGCAACCATTTGCAGGTGACAGTCTAAAATATTGATGATGTGGGTAGTGAATGCTATGCGGCACACTGTGCTGAGCTAGACTCTGCATGTAGGGTCCCAGTCAAGGTCCCGCCTCCCAGGAATGCTCCCGCATGAACAGGAGCCTAAATTTTACTCAGTACTCTTTATCTCTTATCAGCATGTGCAGTTCTCACTTTTAGTTGGGGCCCCTGTAGAGCACAGGGACAGAGGGAGGCTCTACCACCCACTCATCTACAAGTTTGCATTTGGGGATCACTCACCATGGGGTGGGCAGTCCGATGTGTGTTGTGACTAGTAAAACCTGAGCCAGGCACCGTCCTAAGCCTCTGTCATATACTCGTGAATATTTTTCTTTTAATTCTTACAAACTCTCCCTGAGGTAGTATACGCTATTATCCCTATTCTACAGATGAGGAAACTGAAGCACAGAGAGGCAGAGCAACTTGTCCAAGGTCACACAGCTAACAGCTGAGGAGTAGCATTTGAACCCGGCCAGCCCAGCTCAGCCTGAGCTCTTAGGCCCTGCACCCTATGCTTCTCTACCTCAGCACAATGAGGAGCACCCCAAGCCTCTCTTCCTCCCAGGATTTTTCCTTCTGCTGGGGAAGGTGGACACGAACACCTACCCAGAGTACAGGAGCTATACTAGAAATACGAATCACACCAATGCAACTCAAAAAACAAACTTCAGGAGGCATAGTCCACAACATGGATATAAAACAGCATATATTTTCCACAAGAGAAATGGCTACCACTTACTGAGTGTGCCTCCCAAGTACCTGGCATTTCATTTAAGTTACCTCATTGCCTTCTCGTAACAATTATGTAAGGAAGATAGTATCTGTTCATCTGATGTAAGAGGAAACTCAAGCTAAGGTAAGTTGTGTAGCCAGGTCCAGCTGATGAAGCTGAGATTCTTGCCCTGTTCACTGTGGCCTCCTTAAAATACAGCGCTTTATCCTTACTCCAAAGAGTCGGCATCGATTTCAGGTAACTTCTCGTTGCTGTAGAGAGTAAGGGGAAGTATTTCAGTTCAGGCAGTTACCAGATTCACTTCCCAAATTCTGCAACAGGAAGTGGCTGCAAACACACCAAAACATCGTGCTCACGGCAGTCTGACTGCTTAGAGAGAAACCTCTAGCGTCAGACCACTCCATCTGAGGCTGACAGGAGCCCTGCCCAGAGCCCTCTAAGGTAGAAGGGTGCCATCTTGGAGTTCTAGATCCTACTGGGCCAGGGGAGAAGTGGTTATGAAGAGCATTGCAAAGCAAAAGGGGGAGGAAGAAGAAGAAGGGGAAGACAGAGGAGGGAAAGAAGGAGGGTGGATCAGACAGCACGGCACAATTAAAGCTTTAATCCTTCAAACAAGGTTTTCCTTCAACAGCAAAGGGTGCCTAACCTATGTTGTCAATTCAACCTCTGCCTTGGCTGTCGGGTATCCCATAAAAAAAAAAAAAGACTAGGAAGCAAGGGTTTATATCCAAGATTTCAGGAGAGGAAGATACATTTTAACCTTGAAGTACAAGATACATTGCATCAAAGAATAAGGAAAAGATGAAAATTATAACTTTGTTTTTAAACATGTATTACAATTTTATAACAGCTTCTTTCCTCCTTCCTCCAATCCCCCAGCCATGTGGACTAATACCAATTGTTCTAATTAAACCTACAGTCACATAACCTGAAGATCAGTTTATATTAGTTTTTAACTCCTTTTGGAGAATACAAAAGGGGCAAGGTATTAGACTTTCCAAAGAGAAGACAAAAGAACGTAAAGGCAAATAAAACTAACCCAGCATTTGGGCATCAAGAGTAGCGATGATTCCAGTTAGAGAATCACAGAGGAAGGAATGTGCAGCTGAGTCAGAAATGTAGTGACCTGTGTGATAAACAAAGGGAAGTGAATCTTGTCCCTCCTGGCCAGTGAGTGCAGACAGCGAGCGTGGAGCCTGGTGGCAGCCTGCTTTCCCCTGGGGCTGCTTGGGGATTAGGTAAATATAAACATCTTCAAATAACCCAAGATGTAAGAAATTGAAAGCATAACAAGCCGGAGTAGTCATCCGACGATATATTTAGGAGAGCTTATTTTGCAAGCTAGAATTACAGAACAGCAAGATGTGGTGAATTAGAAGTATTTAAGGCTGAGTTTCTATGACTGGGGGGTAGTTGTAATCTCTGACCAAGAATGAGAAGAGACCACCATTCTCCGAAGATCAGGCAGTAATTTTAACAAACTGGCTCATTCACCATTGCGCCAACCGCCAGTTTCTACATCAAGACTAGTTCAATATTTCAACAAAAGGAAGTGGTTTATAAAAGAATTACCAAGAACTCAGAAGTATTTAATGGGGGGGGGGGGGACTGCTATACAAGGAAAAGCTTGTTCTGTATACTATTTAGGCTACACGTGTCTTTCAAGTTGGGGGGGGAGTGGTGCTAGTAAAAGGTAGGTCCCTTAAAAACAGACGCTGCTGCAAAATCTCTACACTCACAGAATTCTGTGTGGCCTTGAGGCACAGTTAGGGCCCTCATCTCCCTGGAGCCTCATAATTAGCTACTTAGGTAGAACAAGAAATATGTTCATTTACAGAGGAGGAAAGAGAGGCCCAGGAAGGTTAAATATATTGATATGGTCACGCAGCTAATAAATGCAGGACTGAGATCATCAAATTATCTTTTTTCCAAAGCCCATGCTTTTTTGTTTTTTCTAGGCCATGTATATCTCAAAAAGTAAATTCTGAGCTCAAAGATGTTAAAAAATTGAAATGATTTCAACTTCCTTTTTTTTAAGATTTTTATTCATTTATTTGTCAGGGAGAGAGAGAGAGGGAACACAAGCCGGGGGGAGTGGGAGAGGGAGAAGCAGGCTCCCCGCTGAGCAAAGAGCCCCATGCAGGATTTAATCCCAGGACCCTGGGATCATGACCTGAGCAGAAGGCAGATGCTTAACCGACTGATTTCAACTTTCTTGACTTGTTGTTGAAATCTGTCTCCTAGGGGCACCCACGTGGCACAGTCAGTTGAGTGGCCGGCTCAGGTGGTAATCTCAGGACCCTGATCTCAGGGTCATGGGAGGGAGCCCCGAGTGGGGCTCTGCTTGTGTTTCTGCTTGGGTTCTTGCTCCTTCTGCCCCTCCCCCCAGCACTCGCGCGTGCTCTCTCTCTCTCAAATAAGTAAATAAATCTTTAAAAAAAAAAAAAACCGTCCCCTAAGTTTCCTCAACTCTTAGTCATCATAACTGCTCACCTCTTCTGATGCACTTCTCACTTCTTTGCCGTTCACAGTGGTCCCATTACCTACATGGAGCTTTCCTAAAGACTCTGCAAACATGGCCTCTCCCTTCTGATTCTAAAGCAATGGTTACCTCACTTTCCCCATCTGTCAGGTCTTGCTATGTAATCTTTGGTCTGTATATGACTTGCTTTACCCACAGAACTGTATGCTTGGCAGTGGAGGAACCATACATGGGTTCCCTTTCGTGAGCCACCTGCCTTACCCCTGCAGTAAGCACAGCACCGCTGTGCTCGACACACAAAAGATGCTCACTAAATACAAACTGAATTGCAAAGAATCACTTATTCTCTCAGCGTTCTATTCTTGCATGATAAATTGCTTCTTGGCATCATATAATTTGGGCACTACAGTAACTTGTATGATATACTGTGGGAAATTAATCAATTTCATAAAATATGATGTTTCAGTTGCATGAGGTTCAATTTGCTGACTTTGTGTGAGTCAAAAAGTAATTTCATCTGCTGTTTTATCAGCCTTTGCCTCTCTTGTGGGGAAGAGTGGAAATACAGTGATAGTGAAAATAATAATAATAATAATAATAAATAGCTGATATTTATTAAGTGTTTATCATGTGTCAGACCTATGCTAAATTATTCATATTTATTATTTCATTTAACCCTCCTAATCCGCCTCCTGAATTTACAAATGAGAAAACGGAGGCACAGGGGAGAGAAACAACCTTATCCCTGGTCCCACAGCTCATAGAGAGCAGATTCAAATCCCCCCCCCGGGGGCCACATTTTAAATCAGTCACTTAGTGCAGTCACAAAAAAAAATGACTCTGTAGTCTTTTCTAATGGTTATTGAGACGTAATCACTTTACATGACTTGTCTACTTTAATTTTCACAGAAACGCTTGAGATTTGTAACATGCTTCTTCTGAATCCTGCAGTTAATAAGCTCTGTAACTTTGAGAACACTACTACAACTGAGGCTTTCTGCCTCCATCGCCTCCTCTCTAAAATGAGAATGCGAATAGTTATTGTTAGGATTAAACTAGTTTGTGCGGCAGGAAACACCTGTGAGCAGCACCAGGTGCCCACAGCACGGTACTGATGGTGTCGCCTTAACCAGCGCTGTGGCTGGCCACTGCCTATGGCCCACCTTCCCCAACACGGGTTCCACCTCATTTGTGGACATTCACTTACTTCCACACTAAGGCATATTCGTCATATGTCTCTCCAGGGTTCAGGATGTGCTGTAAGACAATTGGTTTGCCAAATATAAAAGAAATATGCCTAAATAAAAACCCATACTTTTATAAAATATAAATACACCTAAAACTGTGATGGGCACATATTATTAGGTCATTGAATATTTGATGATAGATGTATAAATAAATGAATAGATGACCTAATAAAGGAATAAATGATCAAAAGCTCAAACAAGAAAGTGAATGACTAATAAACAAAATTAGGAAGTTTAAATTGATCTGCAGAGCCTGGGAATGAGTGAATGCAAAGAGGAATAAAATGGAAGCCACATTTTTTTTTAATTTTCCAAGAACTGTATTTCCATGTCTGTAAACCATGTCTCTATTAAAATGCAATTAATACTTTCCAAAAATAAGTAGTATGAAGTCACATTCAAAGCTAATGAAGTCCACATCCAATTATAAGAGAACCTCAATGAGATCTCACTCAAAATTGAGGAAGGAAGTCTATGGTCAGGTTTTTATTTCATCCTTAATTTCCCACGCTTTTCAAAGAGCCATATTCTAACTCTTTCTCAAACATTTGCAAGGAAGTATTGAGACTGTGAAAATAGATACTCCAAATACCTACACAAATATTTACATTGTCTTTTTAGTTAAACAATTGACTTTGTTCTTTAGCATTTCGGTCAAAATACTTAAATCTTTTAAAACATCAATAACAAGAGGATATGGTTGTTCACCAGATAGTCTAAACTGACCGGTTTTAGCAAAAGCTTCACAAGCAGGAATTGGGCAATTAAAAAAATGTTAATGCACACACACCCTGAAAATAAAAAAAAAGGGGGGTGGCGGTTGGCCATTTATTCTAACACAAAAACACATCTCTTCTACCTCCCTATGTTTATATAGTCAAGACTTGCTGAGCATGTACATTCACTCACATCACTGTGACAATAACCTCAATTTACTGACTTTATGTAGGATTTACTTCAAAGAAGGTCTTATATTGGCATGCATTGGTTTATTACTTTTCATAGCATCCCTGTACATAGGGATGTGACTAGCATCTTACCTTTATCACACAAGATTAAAACTGGAGGTACTAGGAAATGAAGTGACTTGCCCAAAGGAGACAAAGTCACATAACCATGACCTTATGAAACTTGGCTTAGAACTCATGTCTTCTTTCATATAATAGGGTGTTTTCCCACTGGATTATTCTTCCTTTACATAAATTTAAGCAGTCATAGTGCCCAGCTGGGCAGGGTAGACTGACTACTTGGGCAATTTCCAAGATTTTTGGAGGGTGGGTTAACGTGACCCAGTGGGTGTTCTGAGACTGGGGAGAAAGAGAAGCAAGGCAGACAGAACTGTGCGTGTTGGGGGACATTCAGTGAGCAACATGTGAATGACTGTGAACAGATCAGCAAAAGGAAACTGTGTAAGAAAAACTCAGAAACAGGAGCGCTTTATAACACACTTCTTTCGCCATTGGCCTCATTTGAATCTTCCACTGCAGCCCGAGTTTTGTATCTGTGCCTAAACGTCCGCCCGAACCTGAGCTCTCCCGTGCATGCTGGAGTTGCTCTAGCAAGAGCCCGGAGACCTGGTTCTCCAGTAGCCGACTCGGGCCAGGTGGCTTTGTGAGAGGAGACTGCAGGAGGGTACGTCCAGTAACACTGAACCAGTCATATCTATGACACTGGATGGCACATTCTTTGGGGGTGAAGCCATTCAAAGGCCCTCTGCTGTAAAAGTCACAAGGAGGCATTTGGACGCCCCTGGTCACCTCTTTCAAACCTGACTTGAGCTGCCAGGACTGAGTCACTTTCTTTCACTGTGGGTCTCATTACTGGTGGCTAGTTCCACCTGCTTCAATATTTGGTTGATGACAAAAGTGATCCTGGAGAGCTGAGCGACAAGGGCAGCTGAGCAGGCTTCCAAACCAACTGTGGGAGAAACCAAGATAACCTGTCCCCTACAAATGGGACTATGAAGACAACTAGGCCAAAACAATGTGTTCCAATAGGTACCTTCGTCTTAGGCTCCTTCTCGGGGTTAGCCAGGGTTGGGTGGGGGGTCAGTTTAACAGCAGCAGGAGGTGAAGTCAGCTCAACTTCCAGCAGTAAGAATGCAGGGGAGACAGATGAAAACACCTCTGGACACATGAAACTAACAAGAGAGGAGAAAGACTGGACAGCACAGATCTCTAAAAGAGACACCTGGAAGCAAGATCCATCACAAGCCCTTCTAACACAAGAATTCTCTAGAAGGAAACAGGCTTCCGTCAAATAAGGCACCTTTGAGAGACGAGAGACACAATCCTTCTCTGCCATCTTGAAATACTCCTCCCTTAAATCCCCTTATCCTTGCCCTCCTTGCAAACCCCACCATCACCCATTTTGTAAGTTAACCACTATATTCTGGGGTATAATGCCAGAAACAGATTTCGCCCAGCAAAGCTTTTTACCCACCCAACTTCTCAAAAGCATTTGCCCTTTCCAACCATCTCTCATGAGTGGATGAAGTGGCTAATTCTTTACTTCATTTAAGCAATGAAGTTGTCCTTTGTCTAAATCTTACAAATCCAAGAAAGGGTTGTCAGCTCTCAGAGAAACAGGGACCAATGTCAGGGGGTGGTAGAGTAAACAACTACTTAAAGAGAAGCTCAAAAGATCTGGGGTTTCCTTTCAGTTTTGCCGCTTATTATCCGTGTGGCCTTCTGTAAGTAACTCAACTGCTGTGTCTGCTTTCTTCCTCATAAAATCCGCTAATGTCTTCCTCTTGATGCATTCTAAATAACAAGGAATCCAGCGTTCAACACACAGTCTCTCTTCCTCCCGTACCTGGTCATTCACACTAATGGTTTCACGTCACTCCCTAAGGACACTTTTGTTTCTGGAATGTGTATATTCTCATCATCCGAATCTCAGAAAAAGACCACAAAATAGGCAAGACCATCAAAATCAAAGTTGGCCCTTTACAAGTGGTTACATGATGTTAATAATATTCACCTATCTCTGAAATCTAGTTTCTCACTGAAACAATTTACTCTATAAAACAAGAATAATGTTGTAATTAAAGATGATTTCAATTTAGGAATTGTCAGTGAATTCAATTAAAGGTAGACTTGGGAAAATTGTGTACTGTACCTGAATAATCTGTGATTTTCTTGATGCCTTTCTTCAACTACTACAAGCACTGATATTTTCAAGATATTAAAACATCTATGTTGGGACGCCTGGGTGGCTCAGACAGTTAAGCATCTGCCTTAGGCTCAGGTCATGACCTCCAGGTCTTGGGGTCAGCCTGCATCGGGCTCCCTGCTCAGCGGGGAGTCTGCCTCTCCCTCTCCCTCTCCCTCTGCCTCTCCCCTCAGTTCTCTCCCTCTTTCTCTCTCTCTCAAATGAATAAATAAAATCTTTAAAAATAAATAAGTAAATAAACAAACATCTGTGTTAAACCAGAATATTCAACGCCATCACAGTTCAGCACTTCCTGGCTGAGAAAGGTTTTCACTAGATGATATTTAGGGACAACTTTTTATAATCATTAAGCCTCATCACATTATTACTAAAAATTTATCTTCTATGAAACTTTGAGGATCATAACAAATATATTAAGCAAGAAAGTATGCAAATATTGCTCTCTTTGTCAAATGAGAGAAATGGCACAGGAAAAGAGACGCATTTACCATAAATCACAAACACAGGTTTCTGAGATAAAAACAGAGAGCAGAATCCTAGGCATGGACAGTTGACTCGGTCTCCCCTCTTTGACTATGAACACACACGCCCGACGGGATGTAGACTTTTCCCCGTGCCTCACAAGAATGAGCATTGGAGAGAACACACTGTTTGTCCCTCAGCCCACTATGCTCTACAGGCTCTGAGGCCCACAGAGTTTAGGCAACTTGCCCAAGATCACATAGCTAGTCAGAGAGGCCTCCTTCTGACCCCCCTCAACAGGGCTCCTTCCCAGATACCGCTCAACTCAGTTCCATCTCCCACCACACGTGCCTGGAACGGGCTCACTCATTCACTTGACAAAAATGTACTGCAAACGCACCTAGCATGCTAAGCCCTACGTATAACGCAAGTTCTCATCAGCTAAAACATGTTAGGTTACCCTCCCTCCCAGTGGGGGAAGAAAAAAGCTCAAAAGTCAAAATGAACAGATAAATAGGTGAGAACGAGCCTTAACACATTCTTTAAGATCAGACAGACCTGGATGCCTAGCCTGACTGTACCCTTTACTAACTGTGTGACCTTGGGCCTCTGTGTCCTCTTGTGTAAAACTGAGGCGTTTTGTGAGGATTAAATAAGATAATGTTGTGTGTCTTTTTTTTTTAAATAGCACCGTGTGTGGACAAAGGGTCTCAGTAAGTGGTAGTAATTACCACCACTACCCACTGAATCAGGCTAGGAGTGGAATAAGCACTCTTATTCTTCATTCCTCCATCCCCCCGCCGCAGAGCACTCAGCTCCCGCCACCTGCCCCACGTCCATGGGGAGAGCAACAGGGAACTTCAAAGAGGCCTTGCCAGCCCTCAGGTCCTGGTTCTGCCGCGCAGGACTTCCTAATTCTGTGTCTCTGACTTTTCGCAGTACACCAGGACATTTAAATTCCTTAGTCTATGAATCGTCTACCAGTCCAAACTTGTGCACATTCCTGCCAGAAAAATTCAGAACCTTGCCTAATAAGTATTTAGTTAACAAGAAGATATCAGACCAAGATAAGAACTACTAACCTAAAAAACAAAAGAAGTGTATTGTGAGCTTTCCCCAACACGCCTTTTATCTCTTGTCTCTGAAATTCATGTAATCCATAACAATGTGGGGCATTACATGAAAACCAACCCTGGATCCCTAGCCTCCTGAGCTCTCCTGGAGGAGATCGGATAAATGCGGGTAAACACCCAGTGACGGATATGGAGACACAAAAGGCAGTCTCGGCTATATAAAGATAGGCACCTGTTTGGAAAGGCTTCAAGGAAAAGAGTTCTAAAGGGCAGTGGGGTGCTGGGCAGACTGCAGAGTTGACCAGACAGCAAAGCAAGACAGTAGGGGGCAGCAGAAAGAGTGACCCCTCAGTAGCCGAGGGCAAAAGTGAGGGAATTTGCAAACTTCTCCAGAACACCTTAGCACCCACATGGTTGACAAGAACCGGAGAGCTGAATCCGATTAGAAGGCGGACATAAATTACGGAGCAAGCTCCTCTACCTCACATGCTTATCTGCATTGATCGGGTAATGAGTCAGCTTTCTATTTACCTTTACCAGAAGTAGGAATGTGAATGCCCCAACCCCAAATAACTTCAAAACCCTGGAAGTGACTTATTGGCCTCATCTCAATCACCGAAAGGTAGAGACATCTAGGAGTAATGGCAGAACTTTTTTTTTTTAACACTACTAAAAATTATAAGAGCTAGAGAACTACAAACCTATCTATGATTTAAAAAGTTACATTTTTATGAATGTTTTTGTTAACATGTCTTGCCACATATGATGGCAAGTTTGTAATGACTAGAAGTCATTAAAGCTTATGTTTTTGCTTTTTGGACAATGATCCCTAATACGTCAGCACGGTGTTGTCAGTGGGTACTGTTATAAATACTTCTTGACTAAGCTGGTCATGTTCCTTACACAGGTCACAAGACACACACATAGCCCTTTCAAGAAACCTTGATTCATTCCTCCACGAAGGCCCTGCAGGCCACACTGGGGACAATTTTGAGAGTAAAATAATATTTCTCCTTTAACAAGTGCATTCGACATGACAGGCACTATTCTCGTACTTCACTCATTACTTCCAGTCCTTGCTGATTAAGGAATTCCAACCTATGATAAAGCAGCTGTTGTTACAGATGAGAAAACAGGGCCTAGAGAAGAGAAGCGATGTGCCCAGGTCCCACAATTAATAAGTCACTGCAGGAGACTACAGTCCAGCTGTACCCAACTCCACACGGCAGCTGTGGGGTCTTGCTCAAGAAGGAGGCAGATTAGGGGAAGCCTCTGGGAAGAATCTCTCATGCCTATACCTAAAATTTAAAACAAAACAAAACAAAACAAAAAACAAAAAACCTTGTCTTTGTAAACCTTTGTTTTTCAAATAGAAAATTGCATGAAATACCCAGTGCACAAGCCCCAACAATCACCACACAAGATTGAAACCAGACCCTTAAGCCAACGAAGAGCTCTTTTCCCAAGACATGGCTATGGAAAAGAGGTCAGATTTCTTGGGGCTCCCCAAACACCTTCTTCCACCTGCCAGGAGCTCTGCTGTCGAGGTCTAACACCAGCCGGGTTGAAAATAATTGCAGTTTGAGGGCTCACTTCGTCAGCCCTGACAGCCAAAATAAATCTTACTTGTCAAGATAATCTCATAGGAACAATCCACCGTGTCCTGCCGACTCTCCCCACTCAGAATGATGGGTCTTGCACAGCCCCCTCCCCGCCCACCCTCGGGCCCGGGCTCTGCTGATAGTGAGAAAGGGCCCATGGGTGGGGGAGCAGCTGCTAACCCCAACACCAGCCTGGACTCCCACAGCACACTGGCTCCACGTTCCCCGGGAGGGTGCCCTGGCCAGGGTGCAGGGATAACTTCAGCCTCTACGGAGGCAGCAGGGAAAGGCCAGTGTGTTCAGATTGTTGTTTCTGGATCGGTTTAGCAAGTCTGGGCTTTGGGAAACACGAGGCCGTGCAAGGACTGAAAGAGGCCCTTGTTGAAAGGAAGCTGCCTCCCTTCTCTCTCTCCACGTGACTCTCCACAAGCACGATGCCCAGGACTCCTGTACCCCTCTCACCACCTTATCGGAACCTCAGCCACCACCTTGGGAATCCATGGTGACCACAGTGCCACGGCGATGACGTTTCCAGCTGACTGGGACAGTCCCAGCAGTGCCCAAGGAACCCATGAAAGAAGAAGTGTAGGTGAAGGGGCCATGAAAGAAGTGTAGGTGAACAAAGCACCACAGATGTGTGCCTTCATTATTTGAGGGAGATAAGAGACTGGCCAGCAGAGATAGCTCAACCTAGACAAAACCAAAGCAATGCTGGGCACGACAGAAAGAAAGAAATTAAAAAGCTAGAAGGGGAAAAAAAAGAAAAGAAACAGAAAACACCTCACCTTTCTTACAGATGGCACAGATGTGGAATTCAAACCAATTATATTTTCCAACCCAGAAAAATGTTTATCAGACTGCACATTTATTTGGGGGCACCAATACCACTCTACAGCCTCTCTTTCCAAATACCCTTCTTCTCTTACTATATTACTAGACTTTTTAGAATACTGACAACTCATTTTTCTGAATCTGTCCCTCTCTTCCAGCTTGAATCTCCAGGAATAATAATAATAATAATATAAAAGAAAAGACAATCTTTAAAAAAAGAAAGAAAGAGGACCTGAAAAGTTTTATTTCTTTTTAAGATTTTATTTATTTATTTGAGAGAAAAAGAGCGAGTGTGCACACATGCCGGGAAGGGGGGGGGGCGGGTAGAGGGAAAGGGAGAAGCAGACTCCCCGCTGAGCAGGGAGCCCAACAACATGTGGGGCTCCCTCCCAGGACCCCTAGATCATGACCTGAGCTGAAGGCAGATGCTTAAAACTGAGCCACCCAGGGGCCCCGAACCTGAAATGTTTTAGATATGAATTATGATTTCCTTTAGAGGACATGATTTCTTTCTACACTGCCTTTATGAATATATGCTCAGCTGTAGTTTCATGGTTCAATCCCTTGCTACTTTTTGTCTCACAGGGGAGCTAACAGCTACCACTTTCCCTGCCTCCAGGCTCACACTCTCCAAGCTACCCACCACCCTGCTACCCAAGCAGAATTCTAAATTTTAAATCTCTTCATGTTCTCCGTCTTGACATTCTTCGATAGCTACCCATTACCTAGAGCAGAGGTTCTTAATCTTTTGTAGACTCCTGATCAGAGCTTTGGTTACTGTTTTTCACTCCTTGAAAGTGAATCACCCATGACCTACCTCAGGTTCTCTAACGGAAGAAAGGGAGTTCTACTGTAATTGGAATGAATTGCATTCTATGTACAATAGGGTGTCATCCATGGTTAATCTTATAAAATTAAGTCCTTTATGAAGTAGATTCTTTGCGATTCTTTTAAATTAGATTTAAAAAGTTTATACCCATACTGGTTTGCCAGTTATGTTGTGTAAAATGCTTAAAAGAGTTGTCTGACTAAAAGATAACTTACACATTTTTTATTTGCAAAAGATGAGGCTCCCAAGTTGTCTGACCTTTCCTGTGATGACTAGCGGCTGCCAGGATCATGCAGATATTTTCAGAAAAATAAATACACTTAATATATCTCTTCAAGGTAAAGATGACATATTCATCATAAATAATAACTGTTTTTCTAAATAAATCTGCTATTTTGAAGATGGGTGTAGTAGGCAGTCTCTGAGACTGCCCCTCTCCCCCTCACACCCTCACTCCCCCCACCCCACCCCCATCCTTTCTTCCTGGTATCTAGGTTCTTGTATAATCCCCTCCACTTGAGTATAGGCTGGCTGTAGGCACTGACTTCTATCAAACAAAATATTTAAAAAGTTACTTGAAATTATGTCACAAAAAGACTGTGATTTCCATCTTATTTGCCCTCTCTCATTCTCACTTTCTGGAGAAACCCACCGGCAAGGAACTACTATCTCTGGCCAATAGCCAGTGAGGACCTAAGGCCTGCCAACAGGCATGTAAATGACATTAAAAGCAGATTCTCCCCCAATCCAGCCTTGACTGGAGAACTGGCCAACACCTCAATTGCAGCCCTGAGACAAAAAGAACACAGCTAAGCCAGTCTTGAATTCCTGACCCAGAAAAACGATGAGATGATAAATGTCTGCCGTTTAAGGCCACTAATTTGGGGGACAGTCTGTTACACAGCAAGAGATAACTCATACATTTGGGAAATATTTCCCCATCATTAACGAGTTGATGGCTGAAAATAATATGAATGTGTCTCACTTAAAAAACAACAAAAACAAACTCTCCTATCTGCATATTAGAAAATTAGAAACAGAATTCCCTAGGCTATTTAAAACTTCCCAGATAAAGACTATGCATGGGTCTGAACCAATTGCTAAAAATGAAAACTGCAACACCTTCCAAAGAGTTTGCAAGAATGACTTATTAACATCAGCGAAGATGGAAAGTTAGTAATTAAATTTCAAGAAAAACCTGAACATAGGGCTTGAGATTTGAAAAAAATAGCATCGTGATTTAGTTAATCCTGCCAATAAACACTTCTTCGACTGGAATTCTCTTTTTGAAGTACCTTGTTTTCATTAAACTCAGAAATCAAAATAAACTGAGCTTAAAACCAGTCCTTTAAATTACCCTATCACAAAGCATTAAACTAACCAAAGTTTTCAAACCTTCAAGCACATTGCTCATTCTAATTTTGACTATTTTAATGAGAGCAAAGAAAGAAATATCTTTAAATATTATCTATGTAATCTTATCCCTATGTATTTTGTAAGAGATACAACAGACTAGGATGACAGTACATTCATAAATAAATATCCATATAAAGTATTAAATAATTACATATTTGAAGACTAACACGCTCAAGTTGTTTTTACCATTAGGTGTATGCAACTGAGAAAGTTCATAGGACCCTGATCTCAAGGTTAAGTCCAAATGCTTTCCTTTAGTTTGCATAACTTCCAGCTCTCTTTCCAGTCCTGCACTTGGAGCCACTTACAATTCTCAAGACACTTTTGCAGTGAGCTTAAAAGCAGACCCTCCTGGCTAAAGGGTCTTCCAACACCACCCCTACACAGCTCCCCTCCCAGTGTTCGTGCCCACTGAAGTAGGAACCCATACTTCAATGCTCGGCTTACATGTCAACCGTTTCAGGACTTTGCCCCTCTCTACCCCCCTCCTCTCAATACCCTCCCGGTGCCTCTGTAATTCCTTTATTATAGGACTCACCACGCTATGGCATATTTTAAGGATTTGCTTATTTTTCATCTACCCATACTAAACTGAGGGCTTTTGACAACATTTGCTCAGTAGCAGACAGTCAACAAACATCTGTTGAAGAGAATGTACTCATGAATTCATTTTTTCAGATCGTTTTTCTCTACAGCTCAAAGTATAACAAGTTGAGAAGGGACTCTCCCTTCTCATCCTGGCCAGCTATCTGGCTTCCTCACCACCAAGATGTAATTTCATAACTTTTTTTAAAATGTCAAAAATTGAGGTAAGGATCAGATCCAGCAAATTCTGAGCACATTTCTCACAATATCGTGTAAGCGGCGCTATTGGGTGGTAAGAAGCCAGACTACCTCAGGTCACATCCACCTCGGCCACCTGGGCACAAGAAATATCCTCATGCTCCTCAGTTTCCTCACCTGGTAAATGGGAAAAGAATGACGAACGCATATAAGCGGTGCCCCTGGCGGCCCCCGGACCCGTCTGTCGCGCCAGCCGTGTGCGGACGGCACAGACCCAGGGACGCCCCTCCTTCCGGCCTCCGACCACCCTCCAACCTCTTTTCCAGACACAAACTCCGCCACCCTCTGCTCAGCCCCCCTCCGCCCCCCGGGACCCGCCAGCACCCTCTTTGGGGCCGGGCCCCCGTCCCCGCGGCGGAGGCCCGTCCACCACCCGCAGCCTCGCACGCCGCCGGCCTCCCCGCCTCTCTCTCCACCGCGAGGCCCAGGCTCCGGCCGCCGCGCCCCGCGGCCCCCCCTCCCCGCCCCCCGCCGAACGGCCCCGGAGAAGCCCGACGGCGCCCGCGGCCCCGGAAGATGCAGGCCCGGAGGCCGGGCGGCAGCCTCCCGAGCCCAGCGGCCGGGGGCCCGGCCCTGCGCAGAGGCCCCGCTGCCGCTCCCGACAGGCCCCGGGGGGCCGCCCGCGCAGGCGCCCGGCCCCTCGCTGCCCGCCGAACCGCGGCCCGGGCCCCGCCGCCGGACTCAGCCGGACGACGCGAGCGAACGCCCGACTCACCTCGGCAGGCGGGGCCCACCGGGCGCGCTGGGCGCGGGTCTCTTCCCGAGGCTCAGCCGCAAGCGCGCCTGGGGGCCCCGGCAGCCCTGGAGGGCCCTCGGGCTCGTGCCTGGGCCTCTGCGGTGCGCCCCTAGGCAGCTCTGTAGCCCCCGGGAGCCCTCTCCCAACGGTGGACCGGGGGGAAACAATAAAGCTTTCTGCAGCAAATAATAATATAATAACAATAATTAATGCACTTAGGTGTGGCACAGAGTAAAAGTTCAATAAACGTTGGTTATAATCCTATTGCCCTGGCAGAGACATTAAGCAAGTATATAATAAGTACTAAGCCCCAGACTAGACGGGCCCTGTACCTCCGATGAATACATACATGCACTTACAGCTAGAAGTACCTGAAGGGCAGGTACTCTGGACACTTTTATTTTCATTGTTGTGGTCCCAGGGCCTGGCATATAGTAGGTGTCCAGTTAACGTTTGTTGTTTATTTCAAAATTCCCCATATATTCCTGCCTTGTACAGATTTGGATTCACATTGTGTTTCAGATCATCCTTTGGAAGCATTCTCAGGGTATCTATTGTCAAAAGCAGGATGTGGGAAAACAGTTAATGTGGCTGATGTTGCAGGAAAAGCTGAGAAAGACAAGGGAGGAAATTATAGTTCAATAGAAACCAAAAGTCAATCAGTAATTTAATGGGAAATGATTCACAAAAGCAGTATTTACACACAAGTACAACTTGTTCCAGTGACTTCAGAAAGTAAAAAAAAAAAAAAAGGTTTATTTAAAAACAAATAACAACCTTGGCAAATTCTAACAGAATAAAAATGTTTGCAATTAAATCAATTCTGTTGTCAGAATTCTTTGAATTGCAAATGACTGTAGGAGATTAACTAGTATAAGAAAGGAATTCAGTGGGTTCACAAAAGTGACAATTTTAGGGGTTTGTTGCAGGGACTTATAAACTGTCATTAGGTGGGTCCTTCAATCTATCTACCCCTTTATCTATACATACATCCATCCATCTCTCTGCCTCCTGATCCATCTCTCTAGCTTTCAGTTATCTCTTATTGGAGGCAGGTTTTCTTCATCTGGCAGGGAAAAAAAAAAGGGGCAAAGCCACCAAAAACTTCAGGCATACATCATCCCAGTTCACTGGCCAAGGGTGGAAAGTTTCTTTTTCCTTTTGGGTCCATATAGGGTAGAAAGGAATGCAGGGTAACTCAAATAATATTTATCCACCATATCCACAACGGAAAAAACACTCCGAATTCAACTACTCCAACCCACAAACCACTATCCATCTTCACATTCCCTTCCAGTGCCACTGAATAACTCTTATATAGCATCCTGGCTCATATTTTTTCATCTGACATTTTGTCATAAGCATTTTACCTATTGCTACATAGACTTTATAGTGATCACTTTTAAGTGTCTATGTAACATTTACTAAGGTGTTAGTCACTATGCAATAATTTACTTATGTCCTTAATGATTAATATTTTGCAATTTCTAGATGTCGCTGTAATTTTAAAATATGGTAATTATTCTCTTCTTACCTATAGCATGTTACTACTTAAAAAGTATTTCCTTAATATAATTCTCAGAAATTGGATTAATGAGTGAAATGGTAAGAACATTTACATAGATTTAGTTCTTAAAATATATAACCAAATGTATGTTCAAAAGTTGTAGCAATTTTCAGGGCCTCTAGTGTTTCCATGCCACAGCATTACCATGTCTTCATCAGCATTGAGGTGGACTTTCATGAAGTCATGGTCTCCAAACCTTCTTACCAGTCATAGCGCCTTCATTAGTCTCACTACATTCTTAGCCTCTCTCTCTCCTCTGAGGAAACACAGATGAGATTGCTTAGCCCCATTGCTATCACATAGTAGGCACTCACTAAAGGTTAGGTAAGTCCGCAGCTGAATATGTTATGAGTCTATCCATGTCCCTAGGGAAAACCGCCTTTTGAAATTCTGGCTTTGAGCATACAAAGGATGGGACAAAGATAAGCACAAATATATCTGCAGGGTCATTTCTACAAAAAACTATACAAAGAGGAAGGACTTACTTTTTGATTGGTCTACTCTCTTGACTTTCTCTTATCTGTTTTGGCAGACAGATCTGAAGGAGTTAATCACACATAAGTGTAATGCAATCTTCATCGGTCCTCTTCTAAAGAAGAGGGGTGTGTGTGTGTGTGTGTGTGTGTATGTGTATTTTAAGATTAACCAAACCAACATTGCTCGATGTTGTGGGTCAAAACCCTGGATGCCTGTCAGAATGATCTGTAGAGAGTTTTTTAAATGCAGAGGTCTGGGCCCCATCCCAAATCCTCTAATTTAGAATACCCACAGGGCGGAGCCAGGTATTTATAACTTTTTAAATCTCCACAGGTGATTCTGACAGAGCCAGGATTTAGGAACCAAATAAATCAACCAGCAATGAGGTACTAGTATTAATGTCAGTTGTTCTTAGTTCTTCCATTTAAATTGGAAACAAACTTTATTAGGGTTTTCTTTCGTTACACCTTTCCCCCGTCTCTTGCTTCCACATGGAAAAAGGCTCCACCTGTAGGAATACTCCCCCCCCCCCCCCCCCCCTGTGAGCTAGCTACCCACAGGCCCTCCGCCCACCTCTGTGGATCAGCCCCTGAATATTCTGCTCTCCCATAGGAGGCCTGGGCTTCTTTAGGTTGCAAGTTGTGATAACTGGGGCCTTTGCAGTACCTGACTGAAGAACTAGCGAGTTTCCTGGGCAAACAGATGCCATATTGTCCAGAATCTACGCAACGCCTGGGTCCCTCTCTGAGTCTCCTAGTTCCCAACTCAGCCAGGAAAAGGGGTGCTATTTCATGGGCTCCCTCAAACCCCACCAGTTAGTTGTCTATTTACACATCTCATCTTCCTTCCCGGACCACATGATTGTTGAGGGCAAGTTTGCACATCTCCCCCATGGCTTGTAAGGCACAGAGCCTGGCACCTAACAGACATCAGACAGGTATATAATGAGCAAAATACGAGGGGGAGAACTGACATCCACTCCACACCTACTCTGTGCCCAGCACCATGTGAGGCCTTTAGTTACATGGTTTCATGCTCCCGGCATCACATCCCTGTGAGGTAGGATTTCATAGTCCAATTTGCAGGCAAGAATAGAAATGATCATCAAAGGGAGTTCATTTGGTCAAAACTGCTTATAGGCAGGAACGTAAAAAAGTGAGAATATATTCCCCTTTTTCTTCCTGCAGCCTAGTGTTCTTGAGATAATTTACTCTACACACACAGCTAAAAGTCTACAGATCCTTTATATGACAGACATATAGTTATCTGGAGATGATTGTCCTCTCGGTTGGAAATTATCAAATTGATGAGGTCTAACCCAGACAAGTGCCCTCTCTTTTTCTACGTTGTTAATTATCATGAGATCTTGGTATTTCAAATAGGATTATGCCATTTGGGCTGGGCACTTAAGATTTCCCTAAGGGCCAAGGCTGAGTAATTTTCAGGTAATGAGCTTTAATGTCCAAGGAAAGAGACATCCTGAATCACCTTCTGAACTCATGCCATGGATCTGCTGTAATAGTATCAGGAGTTCTAGAACCTTGCGTAATTGATCTTGTGACTTGAAACTGAATCACTTTCAAGGCTTCTTCCAAAATGGTTTTTGCCCTCCTGAACTATACTTTATTACAGCTACGCTTATCCAGACAACTGAAGGGAAAGAAAATGATAATTCCTTGGTGCTCCCATCTCCACTGAGGAGTCTCTAAAGTCACCCCGAGCCTCCTTTACCCACAAGGGCAGAGGGTACCACAGGCAAACTTTTCCCCAGCCTGAAAAATCATTGAGAGTGAGATGTAGAGGAAAGGGAGGTTCTTCTACGGACTCAGGATTCAAGTTGCTAGTTCTCCAAGGCCTCTGAGCCACCCCCTGAGGAAGTGACCCAAGTTCTACAAACCCTTGGGCACATCACCAGAGAGAGACTCTGCATCAATGTGTAACATCAGTGTGCAAAGTATACTAAAATTCACGAACCCATACCCTACTCACTCAAAATTCGAGGTCATAAAACCTTAAAGCTGACACTCTTTCCTGGTACAGATGAGGACTCAGAGGCTCAGAGAGGTTAAGTGACTTGCCAGAAATCACACAGCTCTCAAGAAGCAGAACTGTGGTTTGAAAGTATTCTCTAGAATTTGAGTACAGTCCTGCTCTGTCTATAAAAGAGTCCTGCCCTTAAGGTGAAGGGAAAGATGAAATTTAGCTTTCTTTTAAAATAAAATAATTAATCGTCTAGAAAATAGCATAACTGAGGATGTATAGTGGTAAAGGTAGACTGGAAGATATATGCTTTTCCTACTGGAAAAGAGATCGTTAGGCAGGAGGAAGAAGTAGGAGGTAAGAATTAAAAGTCTACTCTTCAATTTGCCAGGGGGGTCATCTGAGGAAAGTTAGTTGACTGATGTGAACTTCAAATTTTTTCATCCATCAAAGGGACCTACACACAAGGATATTACACAATTTAAATGAAATCATACAGATAAACTAGCTGAAACTTAGTTACTCAATAAATGTTACTTCCTTTTCTCGAAACAGCTATAAGTTAACCACTATTCTTCTCCAGTCATTAAAGAGTGACCCTTAATTTTTTATTGGTCAGTCATTGTGTTTATTTATTTGCTCAATTGTTTATTTTCTGCCTCCTCCCACTAGGAGGTAAGCTCAAAGGGGACAAGTCCATTTTTGTCCTCATCCCCTTTTCATCCCCAGTTCCTAGTCCTAGTACAGGGCCTGACCTATAGTGACAATTAGAAAAAATTGACAAATGACATAAAAGATTTAAAAACTTCATAGGGAGAAATGAAAGTATTTTTCCTCACCATTTTTTTTTAGGAAAAGGTAATATTTTACTAATTCTTTTATCCTAAGTGGGTCCTATGTAAAGACTATGGTTATATTTATATTTTAATTTATGTATATATATATAGATACACATATACACACGTGAATCCAATATAGTGTATACTAATATAGTTATGTGTATACTAATACCTTATGTAAAATACTGTTATATATAGTATTATATACTAATAAGTATATATGTAATAAGTGTATATATGTACATTATACATGTAATTTATTATATGTGTAATAAACTATATTTAGATATCAAAATAAATTATGTACTAAATATGAGATACTGTTTGCCATTGGGGAGAGGTAAAGGAATAGGTACTCAAAGAGGAACAAGAAAAGCAAAACATTAATCCATAAATGTCTTATTTCTTTTATATTAAAAATGATAGACAAAGTAAAAAGGACAAAAAGCTAATTGAATAAGAGGGAGAAAAACTCAATGGGAAAGAGGCACTGATATGAAAGAAATAATCAGAAACTGACTCTGCCCTAACAACCTTATGAAGTAAATAGTCCTATTCCAAGTTTACGGATGGGGAAGCTGAGGCCAAGCAATGTGTTCAAGGTCAAGTAGGCAGCAAGCAGCAGGCCAGGTGGGGAAGTGAAGGCAGGGGGTGTTAGAGACCAGCCCCCATTCCTGCCTCTGGGATTCAGCTTGATTCTGCAGCTGATCAGACTACCATCTGCAGAATTCCCAGATCTGCCTCTGGAAGAACCTACATAATCATCATTATTAGAGCAAGGTCATTCTCTAAAGGACCAGGATCAATGAACATCTTTCAGGCAAAAACTGGATTTGTGAATTGTTGCCCTGTGATAAATAAGATACTGGATTAGCCAGTTTTCACTCGATTATGGTCATTAATAACTCCCAAATCTCAGTTGCTTTTCAACAACAAAGTTTTATTTCTCAGTCCCATTTCATATGTTGGCTATGGCTCTGCTCCTGTTTCTTCATGCAGGATCCAAGCTGAAGGAGAAGCTTCTCTCCAGGACACATGGATGTGGCAGGGGAGAGAAAATAGATGCCAAACTGCAATGGCCCTCAGTGTTTGCCAGAAACTCGTGCTCAGATGTGGCATACATCGCTTCCTCTCACTCCATGGGCCAAAGCAAATCACATGGCCCAGCATGATACCAATGACACCTGGAAGTAGACTCCTCCCAGAGAGAAGCACTGCAAATTGTATGGCTGTCAACAGACATGTGTAAAATTATTAAGAAGTGCAGTAAAATAACATAATAAAAAAAAGTGCAGTAAAAAATTAACAATAATACAATATTCCACAGATACCATGTTCTCTACTTTTGATAATCAACAGGTAGAGTTTCTGTTTTCATTTCCAACAAACGTCCTAACACTTTTTTTAAAGATTTATTTATTTATTTTTAGAGAGGGTGGGTAGGGGCAGAGCGAGAGGGAGAGAGAGAGAATCTCCAGCACACTCCCCACTGAGTGGGAGCCCCACGCAAGGCTTGATCCCACGACCCTGAGATCACGACCTAAGTCAAAATCAAGGGTCAGGGGCACCTGGGTGGCTCAGTCGGTTAAGCATCTGCCTTCTGCTAAGGTCATGATCTCAGGGTCCTGGGATGGAGCCCCGCCTTGGGCTCCCTGCTCAGAGGGGAGCCTGCTTCTCCCTCTCCCTCTGTTGCTCACTCTCTCTCTCTCTCTCTCTGTCAGATAAATAAATACAATCTTTAAAAAAAACAAATCAAGAGTCAGATGCTTAACCGACTGAGCCACCCAGGCGCCCCTAACACTTAACTTGTTATTTACATAAATTATTTCCTTCAGAGGTTCGGTTTTAGTATTTAAATACTAAAAAAGGTATTTAAATATTCCCTGAAGTTCCCAGAAAGTTCCCTGCCCTTTTCTGAGCAAAATGCAATAAATAATAAACAATCATGACCTGTTTTAATATTCTATGGTTCTTTCAAAAATTACAGCCACACCTAACTGATTTAAATATATTCTCTTAGATCCACAGATGTTAGTTGTGTAATAACGACATTTCAAAAGAAACAAGTGGCATAAGTGCCCAGACTGGGTTCATTTTGTTAAACAATGGTTTGGAATTTTCCTCTTGTGGGTGTTGGAGTCCAAGTGAAAGGAAATTCAATTAAAAGTGCCTACGCTTGATTTAATCCTCTTGTCTCCGTATTGCCATTCTTAATATTTTTGAACAAGTGATCTGCATTTTTGTTTTGCACAGGACTCCACAAATTGAATAGACAGTTATTCTCAAAACAGATGTTCTCTCCCCTGGAACAATTTCTCTGTGACCCCTTCAATAGACTCAGGTGCCTCTCCCAGGTGCATTCATAAGGCCCTGTAATTATGGCCCTTGATACCCTACACTGAAATTTTTTTATATATTCTTTCCTTCTCATCTATGGGTTCCTTGAAAACAGGAACATTGACTAATTCATCATTGTATTTCCGCATCTACTACCAAAAAAAAAATTTGATGAATAAATGATTATCAGACATGGGGAATATTTTCTTAAAATTCCCAGTTCTGTGAAATTGTATTCTCCTGTGGAAAAGAAACCACTCAATCTGGCCATAGTCTTCTTCCTGTGCTTCTTGCGAGGTATTGCCACTGTGTGTGTGTGTGTGTGTGTGTGTGTGTGTGTGTGTGTACATATACCACATCTTCTTTATCCATTTATCCACTGATGGACACTTACATTGTTCCCATGTCTTGGCTATTGTAAGTAATGCTGCTATAAAGATGAACTCCTTCAGCTTTTGTTTGTTCAGGAAAATCTTTATCTTTCCTTTGTTTCTGAAGGACAGCTTCTCCAGGTATAGAATTCTTGGTTGACAGTTATTTTGAATATTCATCCTATTCTTTCCTGGCCTGAAAAGTTTCTTTTGAGAAATACTGTCAACATATAGCCACTTGTCTCCTCCTTCTCAGGCAGTCTGTCTTGGCCTCTGAGGTACAGGAGGTGCTTCAGTCTTATCCTTGTGTTCTAGGATTCTCTCAGTGGTTCTTGTTCTTGAATAGTTGGTAGTTGTTCTTCTTGTGAAGGGGAGTGAAGTCAGGAACGACCTATGTTGCCATCCTGGTGACAACAGTTCCTCCTACTTTGAATAAAAATAAACTGGAGTGGGGAGCCTGGGTGGCACGGTCAGTTAAGTGTTGGGCTCTTGGTGTTGGCTCAGATCATGATCTCATGGTCATGAGCTCAAGCCCGGCATTGGGCTCGGCTCTCAGAGCCAAGTCTGCCTAAGACTCTCTCTCCCTCTCCCTTTGCCCCTCCCCTCATCTCTGAAATAAATAAAGAAATATTTAAAATAAATAAATAAACTGGAGTATGTGCCATTTGTTTTTTAAAAGTTCTGGGCAGTTAACCAAAAACCAAATTGGGAGAAATTACATAACATCAGCATTGCTTAGAGGGAGGTGTGCATCATGGTGAAGCATGTAGGTCTGTTTGGGGTCCAAACATTCCTGAGTTTAAATTCTGACTCTGCTATTTACTCGGGTAAATACTTGGGTCATTTACTTAAACTTCTCTGGGTCTGTTTCCTCATTTTTTAAGAGGAGGTAATATCTGCCACCTCACAGGTTTGTTTAGGAGAACAATGAGAAGACACGTGCAGAGCACTTAGCACCGAGCTTGGGAAGCACAGGGAGCCCCCGGGGCAGCATGCACATCCCTCAAGTGGCTCAAACGCCTTTATTCCCAAACAGCCCAATACGCCCTGTTTTCCCTCCACCCCATCCATATGCTAGTCCACTCATCACCTCCTCCAAATTAATCTGCAGGTATAGACTCAGTTAATCTCCAAACCACAGTGGTCAATAAGATATCTTTAAAAAGGAATACCCTCAAGCCTTGGGTTTCTGTGGAACAATTCCTTTGGTAACAGAGGACTTTATATACTTTGAAAACATATGAATACATCAGGGTTGTCTCCCCTTGATATCAGTAAGTAATTCAAGGGGTCAAAAAAAAAAAGAAGAAGTCTTGCTTGCTTTACTAAGAAAGATATGGCGTCACTGGTAACTTTCTGATAAGAGGCAGCTTATATACAGCATGAATCTCCTAGACTCCACCCAGGGGAACTGTTTTCTGTGACATTTTTCCTTTCCAGTTGCTTTTAACATTCTTCATAAACAATATTTGACCCAAAAAAAGCTCAACAGTAAAACTATTTTTTAAAAAACCTAAATATCATCAGAAATGCTCATGTTATTTATTTCAGTCAATTGGTGTGCTTGAATCAAACCTGAAAGGAAAAGACTTTTTTTATAAAATACTGTACAAATAGAAAGTGATTTTGTTTGAAATGCCTCAGTGAACTGAAGTCCTGAGTCATGTTCAAATGCTACAGGAGGGGCCTCAACCTGAGGATCACAGATGGACCATCATCACATCCAGCAGAGGGCCAAAAATATGGGTATAACCACACAGGGACATTTTTTTGATTGCAGGAGCCATAGTTTTCATGAGATTTTCCAAAGGATCTTTAGTTCCACACTTGCTTCTCACGCCCCCCCTCCAAAGTTAAGTGCAATCATTCTCAAGATGTTTGGTATCTTGACTGAACTATATGTATCACATCTTTTGTAAATTGAATAGCCACTTCTAATGTCTATAAATTCAGATTTCTATTTTAGGACTTTTTTCATAAAGGCATCAGGTACATTTGGAAAATTTTAAGGTTAGAAAGAGCACTTGACTCTAAATTGGTTCAATGCAATGTTTCCATGCAAACAGGGATGGGATTAAACCATTTCTCATCTTAAGGACTTAGTTATCTGGTTTGCTACTTACTTGAAGTGATACTTTTGAATCACCTTAGAAATGCCCTTGGCCAGGGCGCCTGGGTGGCTCAGTTGGTTAAGCGACTGCCTTCGGCTCAGGTCATGATCCTGGAGTCCCGGGATCGAGTCCCGCATCGGGCTCCCTGCTCAGCAGGGAGTCTGCTTCTCCCTCTGACCCTCCTCCCTCTCATGCTCTCTGTCCCTCATTCTCTCTCTCTCAAATAAATAAAAATAAAATCTTTAAAAAAAAAAAGAAATGCCCTTGGCCCTGAAATAATCAGCATGTAATACCTTTATAAAATACCGTTCACTGCAATGTTGTTTATAACATCAAAATGTGAAAAAAAATTCAGTAAGTGATAGGATTTCCCAGTATAGATTACTACACAACATTTTTTTAAATGATGCTTTCAAAGGATTTTCACAGCATGGTAAATCTTAATAGGAGTAAAGTAAGCTTAAAACAAATGGAACAAAATTATATATATATATATATAAAGTATAAATATGTTGCAAAATTACCCATAATGTTTGTATCTGTATATATTTCACAAGATACATATGTTATTATAACTAGCATGAAGGGACAGATAACAAAATGTTAAAGTGGTTATCTCTAGATGGTAGGATCATAGATTTGCTCCTTTTTGTCATTGGTGGTGGTGTTCTCTTCTTTTTTTTTTTTTTTAAGAGTTTGTCTATTTATTTGAGAGAGCATGAGCCATGGGGAGGGGCAGAGGGAGAAGCAGACTCCCTGCTGAGCAGGGAGCCCGATGCGGGGCTCCAACCCAGAACCCTGAGATCATGACCTGAGCCAAAGTCAGAAGCTTAACCGACTGAGCCACCCAGGAGCCCCGTGTTCTCTGTAACTGTTGCTGTCGTCTTTTTTTTAAAAACAATACTTTTTTATTCCTGGTTATCAAACAACCATAAAATATTTAGATAGTGCAGAAAGACACCAGTTAAAAAGTGAAAATCACTTACAGTCCCGACACTGGAAAATGCTACAATTAACATTTTGATGTAACCCTCCTGAGTATTTCCACACAGGTCCCCCATACTCTCACACTCATGCGCAAACACACATACACACACTAAGGAAAGAGAATTGTACATACATGATCTTTATAGTCCGTTTTTTTTAAACTAATACACCATTTCTTAGAGCAGTTTTAGGTTTACAGAAACACTGAACAGAAAGTAAGAACTGAGAGTTCTGAGTATATATACTCATTCCTCACCCTTCACCACCCAGTTCCCCTATAATGAACATCTTGCATTGGTGTGGTACATTTGTTACAACCGATGGACCAATATTTATTATTATTATTATTATTAACAACTAATGTTTACCTTAGGATTCACTTTTCTATGGGTTTTACCAAATGCATTAGGTATCATACAGAATAGCTGTCCTGTCCTGAAAGTCCCCTGTGCTCCATCTATTCGTCCCTCCCTTAATTTCCCCCAGCCCCCAGCAACCCCTGGTCTTTTTACTGTCTCCAAGGTTTAGCTTCTTCTAGAATGTCATAGAATGTCATACAGTTGGAATGACACATTATGTAGCCTTTTGGACTAGCTTCTTTCCCTTAGCAACATGCACTGATGGTTCCTCTGGGTCTTTTCTGTTTTCCTGATGTGATAGCTCATTTCTTTTTCTTTTTCTTTTTTTTTTTAAGATTTTATTTATTTGTCAGAGAGAGCACACGCACAAGCAGGGGGAGCGGCAGGCAGAGGGAGAAGCAGGGAGCCCGATGCGGGACTCCATCCCAGGACCCCAGGATCACGACCTAAGCCAAAGGCCGATGCTTAACCAACTGAGCCGCCCAGGTGTCCTGATAGCTCATTTCTTTTTATCACTAAATAATATATCATTGTCTGGATATACCACACAGTTTACTTATCTATCCACCTACTGAAGAATTGGTTGTTTACAATTGTGGGCAATTATAAATAAAGCTGCTATAAATATCCATGTGCAGGTTTTTGTGTGGACATCAGTCTTCAACTCCTTTGGATAAATACCAAGAACTGCGACTACTGGTAAGACTATGTTTGTTTGGCTTTGTAAGAAACTGCCAAACTGTCTTCCAAAATGACTGTTGTAGTCTGCTTTTTAATTAGCAATTTATTGTAGACATCCTTTCATATAAATAAATAATAACTGCATAGTATTCCATAGTCCATAGATACTGTAGCTTGGCCTTTCTCCTATTTATGGGCATCGAGTTCACTTCCAGGTGTTTACTATTGCAAGCTAGACTGACGTCAACATTTTTATATCTACATCTTTGATCCCTTGTTCAATTATATCTGGAAAATAATCTGAAAAAAATGTAAAGGCGTGAACATATTTAGTTTTGATGAATGGCTATACAAACGTGCATTCCCGTGAGTACTAACTGAGAATGCGATACCGCCTTTGCCTCTCAGAGTTAGTCCTCCTCAACCTCACCAACCCAGCTGGTAGGAAAGTGCATCTCCGTGTTGTTCTGGCTTCTCTTTTATTGATTACTCCCAAGATTAAACATGTTTTTACTTTTGTTGGCGATTTGTATTTCTTTCTTTGTGAATTATGTTCATATTCTTTTTACTTTTGCTACTGGAGTCTGCAAGAGAAATTTTTTGTTGTTGTTTTCTAAAACTCTTTGTATACCTTATTTCTGGTTTCTAGCAGGCAGTTGACTAGAATGTGCATTATTAACAGTTCCTAAGAGCAAAGGGAAAGAGACATTACCACATGAAATGTATACACTACCCTCGGAAAGCGTGAAAAAATTAGAATAAGGAGATACAGTGTTTCTGTGATATGTGTTGTATTTCAAAAAATTTTAACTTTTGTGGGTGGTGATTTTGATTTTTGTTTATTTTGTTTTATTTTTGCCATATTAAACTTCTATGGTCAGATTTGTGGGCCATTCGTTTGTGTTTTGTGGCCCTGTTATCACACTTTCAAAGGCTGCTCTAGTCACAGGGTATAAGTATAAAAATATTTACTTTAAGCGTCATCTAGCAGTTTAATGTGTGGTTTTGTTTTAATTTTTTTAATGTGTGTTTTTTTTAACATTACAATCTTTTATCCATTTATAATCTCTGTCTATGTAAACTACGATCCCAACGTTTCTTTTCCCCCCAAATGGCTAGCGAGTTGTCCCAGCACCATTTATAAAAAGTCCATCTTTGGGGCCACTTCATCACATGCTAAATCTCCATATATATTTGGGGCAATCTCTGAACTCAGTATTTTGTTCCATCCTTCCGTGGCTTTTTGGAGCTAGTGCCACACTGTTTTAATTACTATAGTTTTAATATCCCAGATAACCTCCTGACTCACCTCCTGCAAGTCTTTACTCCAATACCACCTTCTCTGTGAGAGTTGTCCTGAGCACCCTACTTACAACCACAACTTCTGGCTACCTCCACCTTGCCCTTCACCCTCCCACTATCGAGTCCCTTCTTGGTTTCGTTCTTCTCCTGAACACACATCACCATCTGACATCCTACATTTTTTACTTACTGTCTGCATCTCTAAACTAAGTTCCACAAGAACAGGGATTTTGGTCTGTTTTATGCACTTTTGCATCCCCAGTGCCTAGAACACTGCCAAGCACAGAGTAGATCCTCAAAAACAGTTGTTGAATGAATGAATATCCGGTAGAGAAAAAGCATCCTATATACAGCCACTACCTTTTTTTGAGAATTCACCAGCCCTTTTTACATGATGATTCTTCCATGAAATGCAGAATTGATTTGGCCAACTAAAAAAGAAAAATCCATGGGATTTTGATAAGATTAATGTTGAATAGAGAGATTATTTTAGAAAGAACTGAAAACTTCATAGCATTGAATTCTTCCAAGTAAGAACCAGTTATTTTTCTTTTTTTTTCAAGTCTTCTTTTATGTCCCTCAGTATACTTTAATAATTTTCTTCGTAAAGGCCCTATGTATTTCATATTACAATGGTTCCTAATCATTTGTGATTTTGGTTTGTTTTTTAAAGATTTTATCTATTTATTTGAGAGAGAGAGCGCATGACTTGGGGGGAGGGGCAGAGGAGAGGGAGAAGCAGACTCCCCCACTAAGCAGGGAGCCTGACTCAGGGCTCTATTCCAGGACCCTGGGATCATGACCTGAGCCGAAAGCAAACGTTTAAGGGACTGAGCCACCCAGGCACCCCCATTTCTGATGTTTTTGTTACTATTCACTTATTCAATAAATGTTTATTATTGTTTACTATGTACCAGGCACAGTTCTAGGAGCTAGGGAAGCAGCAGTAAGCAAGATGGTGTCTGCCCTTGTGGGGTTCCTGTTCTAGTGAAAATGGAACTCTTTTTTCCCCTTACATTTTTTAATTTGGGGTATAAAAGAAAGCTATTGAATTTTGTGCATTTACTTTAACCTGTCTTCTTACTAAATTCTCTTGTTGCTTCTCAAAGTATTATGATGGATTTCCCGGCTTTACCAAACAAATAATCAAATCCCCTGCACATAGCGATAATTTTGTATCTCCTTTCCAAGGGTATGCATGTCTGGTTCATTTTTCTCCTTTTATCCATTAGCACAATGAAGTTTTCCAATAGTCCCTGTATTTACTCACAGTTGAATTTCTGGAAATTAACTCTATTTTTACAGTAAAAAAAAAAAAGCCATAAATTTTTTTTAATCTTTAGGCCTGTATAATATACCAGAAATTTTAATTTAGATGAATCAAAATATCTGATATGATACAACTGACATCCATTGTATGCAACTGGTGTAAAGGTCATTTTGAGAAAATCTTAATTTTCTTTCTCTTTGCTGGCAGATTGTTGATGTAAAATTGATAAAAAAGAAAAAAAGATTGAAGGTGGTTTATGTTTAGGTGGCTAATTAATTTATCGAATCAGCTACTGCTGAACCTAAATGTTTTTTAAATAAAACATAAAACCATGTTTCTCCATTGAAAGTTAGAAAATATAGATCTACTTTTTTTTATATCACTTGCTATTTACTAATTCCTTGTACTAACATTGCAATAGCCAAAGATTTCATTTGCGTATCTAACCACATTGAAATAAGGCTACACGAGTAAAGCTTTATGTCACATTTATAAACTAAGATTTTCTGGGGAGGTACAGTTGTCCTAATAAAATAAAAGAGATTCAGGGCCAGGATACAGTGCCCATTTCTACAGCTGAAGAAAAGGAGTCTTGCCCCTGCTCACACTGTAGGTCACGGAGCTCAGACTCAAACTCTGATTTTCTGTTACCCACCAAATGTTCTTTCTACATGCTCCTCTTTTCACTTGGCATTATTCATGTAATTAGAAACACTCAAATGTGTTTCCTCACCTACTTAGAAAATTTTCTCAACTGTTACCATTGCATATTATTTTAGTAGGAAGTTATTTCTTTTTTTTTTAAGATTTTATTTATTTATTTGAGAGAGAGAGACAGATAGTGAGTGACAGAGATAGCGAGAGAGAGCACAAGTTGGGAGGAGAGGGAGAAGCGGGCTCCATCCCAGGACCCTGGGATCATGACCTGAGCCGAAGGCAGACTTAACCGACTGAGCCACCCAGGCGCCCCAGGAAGTTATTTCTTGTAAAATTCACATGCGGCTTTTGATTTTATGGCACCCTTTTCCTGGAGGTTCAAATAATGAATGTAGTTTGAAAAGAGTAAATTCTTACAACAGCCCTGTGTATGGTGGAAACAGAAATGATGAGTCTTCTATGATATAAATCAACATTCTAATCGTTAAAAAATAGATGCATTCATTCATAAGTGTCACAAAACACTCCAAACTGAGTAGGAAGGCATATCTGAGTGCAACTGATAACAGCCAAGCCTGAAGAGGAAGCGCAACAGCCCATTACAAGCTATTGAAAAATTCCATTAAAAAAAAAAAAAAAGAACAGAAAAGAAAAAAGACATACGGCAGGAAATTCCTAACCAGTAGTGTAATCTCTTACATAAATGTGCTGGCAGATAAATGGATTTTTATGATTTTGCTTACGCCCTCTGCTTATTGCCCCTTTAGATATGTCACCTTGCAGATGTATTATAACTTCACTCTAGCCCTATTTAATGTTCAGATTCAATAAATTGTAGGTTCATCTTAATCCCTTCAAGAGACTCTTGGCCTTTAGCCCAAAAGTGGGGGAAGGGGTCAGTAAACTAAAATACCAAAAGAAACTTGCTATAAGTCCCAGGAAAAGCATTATATTGAGGACTCAATACCCTAATTTACAATTATCATACATAAGGAACTAGGCAGCAGAAATTTGAATGTACTAATTAAGTCCACAGCTATAGAACTATAAACATGGCAATGAGAATAAAGAGCCAAAAAACAAATGACATAAATATGTGCTAAGCTTCATGCATACGTTAAAACACTGACTGGATGTTTTACCTACGTTATCTCATTTCATTTTTATAGCAATACTGCATGCAAAATAACTATTGTGCTCATTCAAAGATCAAAAAACTGAATTTCTAAAAGATGAAGTTATATAATCCATGCCCTCTCACTTCCTAGGCAGGCCTAGATTTAGTCATTCCTGGCTCTACCACTTTCTGCCTACACAACCCTGGATGAGTCTTGAACCTCTGTGAGCCTCCCTCTCCTCACTTGTTAAATGAGAGGGGATGAGACCCACTCAGCACCTCAGGAGCCTGCCTCGAAAACACTAAACTGCAAAACAAAGCAGAGGGGTAGTTACTACTATGGACACTAGCAAACGATAGTTAAGCTAAAAAGAGAAAATGATGGGAATTGATTTCCAAACTATTTTCTCGGATACTTTGTTTTCAAAATGCTTGATTATGCAATACTGTGCTGTGTTTTCCAGGCAAGGTCTTTTGGGTTGAGTATCAATGAATCATTTCCTTCATATTCAGATGAAAGATATGCCTGGATAGGTCAGGTTCCCACCCTGCTTTATCTTAACAGTCCATACGTTGCAGGTAAGCAAACAATTAGTATTGTTAAGAATTTCACTTATGGGAGTCTAAGATTCCCTCTCTACAGATATTTCCAGCATAAAAGGACTATTGTATTGGGCCATTGACCTACTGACTCTTGGTCTACTACGACAAGCTCTAGGCCAGCAAAGTGAGAGAGGCAAGAGAACTAAATCCAGAGTTTTCCATTTTCCTTGTCGACCAAATTCAGTTTTCATATTAAATCCTGTGTGGATCTACAAGATAAAAAACAGACAATAAAAGTAATATTTTATTAGAATGTTTTATCAGTCCAAATTTGTCACATGTGTTTAATATAAGATTAATAAACTGAAAACAATGAGTTTTAAGGAACACAAAAAATTTGAAATTATAGGTTATTCATGGTAGTGATACAGATCTTAACCTCAGTATCCAAATGTCTGATTTTGTTGTTTGGTTTTTACTTAAGTGAGATAAGCCTGATTCACAAGATTGCATACAAGAACAGTTTTTGTTGGCTGGTTGTTTTGTTTTGTTGTTGTGGTTGACTGTAGATTTGGTTGTTTTGTTTGTGTTCATATTTAATAGCTTATATTGCTTTTCAGTTAAGCAGTTTGCCAGACTTTGCTGGAAACTATGCGCCTAAGTAAGTTAAGCTACCCATACAACTTAACATCATCAATAATTTAATATTGTTCTGCAAGTATGTGCAGATAAAGTGATTGCTTAGCTGGAGAACTTGAGAGAATCAGCTGAACAACTATTACAAACAATGAAAAAATCCAGTATAATAAAAAACATAATATGGAAAATCAATAGTCTTCATACATACAAACAGCAACCAGAAGATATAATAGAAGGAATCACTACCCCCCAAAATTAATAAAAAGATAAAAACTCCTCAAGATAAACTTAAGAGTCATTTTTTAAAAGACTGAAGCAAAAATATTATGTTTTTTTGGTTTAAAAGACTCAGCATCTTAAGATGTCAGTTCTTTCAAAGTGAATTTATAAATATTGTGCATCCCACTCCCAAAATTATTAGAAGGATTTTTTTTTTTTTTCAATCTAGACAAGTTGATTTTAAGGTTCTGGTATAAAACTAAATGAGCAATAAGAGCCAGGAAAAAAGCATTTAGGGAAAGATAAAAAGAAGAATTAGGAAGGACTGATCATACCAATTATTAAAGAGGGAGAATAGAAGGGCGGGAAGGACGCGAGGTGGAAATGTAAGCCTATATAATTTCTTCTGTCTCCATTGAATGTCTCAGAAGAAATTGGCTATATTGGTTGGCTCCATAGATGTCTTTTGCACTATTTTAAAATTTTGTATCATATTCACATCTCAACCATCTAAAAATGAAAAGATAAAACAATTTTAACATGTAGATGTTAATTGAATAAATATAATAATAACTTTCTGTTCTATCAAATAAGAACTTTCTGTTCTATCAAAGGGAAACATATCAATTGCATTTAAATGTCTGGAATCCATTTATGTGTAGTAGGTTTACTATCTTAATCAGAGATTAGTTATGCCTCTGTAACAGAAAATAGCTTGTAATATGGTATATTTTAAAAATTTCATCCTAGAATCTAGGACAGTCGAGGCTTCCAAAACCATTTAACATTAAGCCTTAGTATTCACAATAGTTATATAAAAAAAAAAAAAAAAGGAAAAAGAAAAATACCTGTTTCTATAACTGCTACCTAGGAGATACATTAAAATACAATTTCTAATACAAATGTATTACTTTTCTCCTCCTTTCCACCTCACTAGTATACAAATGCCTTGTTAAAGACTTAATGGAATAAATGAGTAATTATCTTATAACTAGTTCTTAGTCTTGAATTTCAGCCAAATTTCAGTGATACTAGGAGGCATAAAATCTATTAAAACCCTTAATCTTGGTCCTGGTACATAGAGACACTCAAGAAATATTTGTTGAATAAACACTAACTACTAAAGATATTTGGTAAGTTGTCTTTTGGGATCCTAATGCCATTAAATGGATTTTAAAACTATGCTGATTAGAATTTTTTCAGGTGCAACTGCTATTTTTTAAATTCCACTTTGAAAAGTTGAAATCACAGGAATTAGTACCAAAATAATATCAATACAAAGTAACCAGAAAAGAAAACAAAGCCCATATTTTGCAATATATATAGCAAAAGTATTCTAATTGTTCTCCTATGATCATTTGGTCATTCAAGATCCCTGAAATGTATTATTATCAAAAGACACATCATTCCTTGCAGCATTATAATAGTAGTAGCAAAAGTCTGAACACAATCTAAATATCCATCAGTAGAGAACTGGTTTTGAACAAATTCTAGTACCTTCCTGTAATGGAATACTACATAGCTATTTAAAAAAATAAGTTAGGTTTCTATGTGCTGGTGTAAAACAAACAAGATATTCTGCTAACTTTGTTAAAAGCACAGACCTGAGCAAGGGGCCCTGGGTTCTCAAGTCAGTGGGTAACGCTGGAATTGCACACAGTTCAAACATCGTCCCTGGAAGATCCCTTGGAGCAGTGCCAGTTTGGAGGCTCACAAACCCTCTCTCAGTAAAGCCTCAAACCCTCTCTCAGTAAATCCTGCATTGAGCTGGTTTCCTTTGGCACCAAAAGGCATTTTAGCTCCTCAGTGACACATCAGATGAAGCTGGCTTCCACGTAGGGGCCATGTTGTGTGAGAAACACAGTCTTTAAAAGCTAGCCTCTCTTCAGCCATAAACAATAAGGAAGTCCAGCAGTATGCAACAACGTGGACGAATCTTGAGGGCATTATACTAAGCAAAATAAGCCAGTCACAGAGGGACAAATGCTGCATGATTCCACTTAGAGGAAGTCTCTAAAGTAGTCAAATTCATAGAAGTAAGGAATGGTCGTTGCCCAGGGCAGCGAGCAGGGAAAGGAAGAGTCACTAGTCACCGGGTATAAAGTTTCAGTGATGCAAGAGGAGGAAGGTCTAGAGATGCGCTGTACAACAGTGCACCTGTACTTAACAATATTGTATTGTGCCCATTAAAATCTGTTGAGAGGGTAGATCTCATATGAAGTGTCCTTACCACAGTCCGATAGAAAGAAAAAGTTAGCCTCACCCTCAGCTCAGGCTGTGCACACTCAGAGGGTGAGCCCAGCTGAAGGAGCAGGAGGTGGGCGTGTCTATCTACTGCTCCCTCATCAAGTGGCATGGCCGGGGTGATCACCGGCACTGATTCTCTCCTGCTTGGGTTTCTTTGTTTTGTTTCGTTTTTACTAGTATCGTGTTTGTTGCCTACTACATGCAATTGATTTTTTTCCACTTCAGATATTTGCAGTTGATCTAATAAATCAAGTTCACTTATACCACACCTCCTCTGTAAAATTCTCCCACTTATATAAAATAATTAAAGTACACGTATCCACATCTATACTTACCTGTACATTTAATCTAGAGGGATCGAGAAACTGGAAATGCAGGTTACTTGTGCCAAGAAGAACAGGGGACCTGAAGAACTGGAGTCCAAAGGATAATTTTTTGTATATTTTTGTATTATTTGAATGTTTTACCATGTATAGCATTACTTTAAAAAAAAAAAAAAACCTACAAGTGAAAATACTGTGTTTAAAAATGCACACAATATCTAAGGGTGTAAGAAGATTTAAGATTTAAGCATAGACTGAATAACTATTAACCTCCTGCTAATAACAACTTACTCCCCTACCCCAATTCTTAACTTTTCAGGGGCTCGTAGAATTTTTGGAAATTTGATAAGAACTAAAGCCCCCTTCCCAGTAGAATACAGATAGATACACACACATAAATCCATGAGGTTCATGAACTCTAGATGCAAAGCTGTTATACCACAACATCCATCTGGGATTCTTGCCAAAAATGTTTAACCTGAATCTACCCATGAAGAAATAATCAAATAAATCCAACATAGAGGACATTCTTCAAGATAACCATCCTAAATTCTTCAAAGATTCAGTGTCATGAAACAAAGCAAAACAAAAATATAAATCCAAAGAGACGAAGAGACACAGCAACTAAATGGAATGTGGGAACCCTGATCAAATCATGAATTGGGGAGGGAAAAAATATCTGTAAAAGACATATTTAGGACCACTAGGGAAATTTACATATGGATTCTATATTGGATGATATTATAGAATCACTGTATATCTCAAGGGTGTGATCATGCCTGTTATACGGAGATGCAAAATGTCAAGAGGCCTGCAACCTACTTTTATGGTTCAAAAAAATACACACACAAATCATGCAAATGAATGTGACAAAATGTTAACAATTGATAAATCTATGTAAAGGGTATATGGGTACTCATTGTACTATTTTTCTAACTTTCTATAAATCCGAAATTTTTCAATTTAAAAAAATCGAAGGTGGGGGGGCACCTGGGTGGCTCAGTCGTTAAGCGTCCGCCTTCGGCTCAGGTCATGATCCCAGGGTGCTGGGATCAAGCCCCGCGTCTGGCTCTCTGCTCGGCTGGAAGCCTGCTTCTCCCTCTCCCACTCCCCCTGCTTGTGTTCCCTCTCTAGCTATGTCTCTCTCTGTCAAATAAATAAATAAAATCTTAAAAAAAAAAACGAAGGGGTGGCACCTGGCTGGCTCAGTCAGTAGAGCATGCAACTCTTGATCTCAGGGTCGTGAATTCAAAGCCCCACATTGGGTGTAGAGTGTCCTTAAAAATAAAATAAAATAGGGGCTCCTGGGTGGCTCATTCCATTAAGCATCTGCCTTAGGGTCTGGTCATGGTCTCGGGGTCCTGGGATCGAGCCCCGAGCCAGGGCTCCCTGCTCAGCAGGGAGCCTGTTTCTCCCTCTCCCTCTGCCCCTCCCCCAGCTCATGCACACCCTCTCTCCCTCAAATAAATAAAGAAATAGTCTTTAAGTTAAAATAAAAAGTTAAAGATAAAAATACAAAAAAATTGAAGGGAAAAATTCCCTTCACTCTCTTCTAACACACCACCACCACCAAATTTCCCCTTCCCTCCTTCTTATCCATTTGACTTTCCATCCCCAACCTTCTTGCCAAAATGGATTGTCAGAGCTGTTCAAGAAATCTAGCACTTGATTCATTTTTTCCAAAAGTATTATGAAACAGAGACAATGTCTCAACCGGAGCCCATGCTTCCTTTGCCTTTGTCTCTCTCGGCTCACCCTGTGAGCGTGGCGAAGTCAGGAACTACGCTCTTCTCATCTTTATCACCCTTGTGTTGAAGCACAATAAGGGAAGGCAATAAACATGAACTGAACTGAGCCTCTGGACCAGTTCACTGATCTCTAGTACCTATTATGTTATCCTTTAGTACAGTGGGTAACAGATTGCATGAGAAGATGAAAAAAAAAAATGCTGACACCAGATCATTAAATGAACTTCTAGGGTTGCCTCTCCTATGAGTATGGATGAAGAGAGCCATGCTTCTGGGAGAACAAAGGTAAGGTTTTTGCACTGCCATCTGTGCACACGGCTGGCTCGATCCGACCTCCACCTGTTAGCTTTTTATTCCCTAATACTGTCCCATTTTCTGTGCTGATGGGGCTGCAGAGCCTGTCATTGGCAACACAGCACCATCCTACTTTAGAGTAAATAAAACTATTTCAAGCAAATTGGAATCTAAATGACAGAAAGTGCCACAGATGGAACACACTGGGAATGCTGCATTGTTCATAGTCCCCACGGCCTGGGAATGGAGTGACTCCAAAATGCTGGCAGTGGACCCAAGCTGACTATCACCATGCATACGCAGAACAAGCCAACGGAATCGTATTCATCTTTGGGAATAAGAAGAAGCTCCTTTATTCTCTGTTACAACAAGAATCAAATCTATCCGATGTGATCAGTGTTTCACTTTTTTTCTTTAGAGAGGGGGAGGGGGAGAGGGAGAGGGAGAGAGAATCTCAAGCAGACTCCCCACTGAGCACAGAGCCCAATGTGGGGCTCCATCTCACGTCCCTGAGATCATGACCTGAGCCAAAATCAAGAGTCAGATGCTCAACCAACTGCACCACCCAGGTGCCCCCCCAAAAAAGCTTCCCTCTTAACTGCACCCAATGCCCATTATTTTTCCTTCTCCTATACCTTCTTTTCTCTTCAGAGATGTCTCTAGAAAGGAAACACATGGCCCTCAACCAGTTGACCTTTAAATTCTGCAGAACTCTCCGAAATATATTTTGTTTATGGTAAGCTTTAAGAGACCCAAGGCAGCCTCTTTAGGAAAGTCATGATGATTGGTTAAAAAACAAAATTAAATGTAAATAAAAGTATTGCTTAGCATATCAGGAATGGCAAAAGTAGGTCTGAGGACTTTTTCTGGAAGAACCTAAGGCTAACACTATGTTACCTGGCTTTAGGATATTGCTTATTGTTTTTACAACCAAGCACTGCCTTATTTCCTGTTCTCCTTTTTTATCTATTAGTCCAAGAAGACATCAGAGGAGAATAAAAGAGGGAAAAGGGTTTATGAAAACAGAAAATGGAAGGCCATTTCTTTCCAAGTAGTGATCAGGCAAGACCAACCCCCTGAAATTCCTAGGAGATCTAGATCTACCAACGCAGGAGGTCTATTCTGCCTAGCTCTGGACAAAACACGTATAATTGCCCCACACTGGTGTGTGACCTGTTGCGTCACCTACCCCTAATTACACAGTGGATCCTACCTCCTGCGCTTCCTCTCCCAATCACTACTATCAGTTGTTCTGGGCCCAGGAGATCAGATATTCAGATTTACCATCTCCAGCTCCCCGCTAATACCAGAACTCTTAGCCTGGCTAAAGGAAGGAAAACAGTGGCCTACCTTTCACTGCTGAAGAGTTTCAGCCCTGACTTCTTTCTGATTTGAGAGTCCAATAAAACCTAATCTCTTGATAAAGCTTTAAAAAAAATAAATGAAGGGTCACCTGGGTGGCTCAGTTGGTTAAGCATCTGCCTTCAGCTCAGGTCATGATCTCAGGGTCCTGGGATCAAGCCCCACGTTGGGTTCTCTGCTCAGCAGGGAGTCTGCTTCTCCCTCTCCCTCTGCCCTTCCCCCTGCTAATGTTCTCTCTCTCTCTCAAATAAATAAAATCTTTAATAAACAAGCAAACAAATAAACAAAGACGTTTATAATGGCAGAGCACACTGGCTCAAGACAGGGGTTAGGAATTGGGACAAATAATTGGTGATGTAAAATAGCTTCCCTATCCTAGCCTCTTTTGTATCCTCAGGTCCTTTCTTCTGCATCTACCTGCCCTCTCCTCCTTTTTAAAAAATTTTATTTTAGTCCCGCATCGGGCTCCCTGCTCAGCAGGGAGTCTGCTTCTCCCTCTGACCCTCCCCCCTCTTGTGCTCTGTCTCTAAAATAAATAAACAAAATCTTTAAAAAAAAAATTTATTTTAATTCTAGTATAGCTAACATACAGTGTTAGATTAGTTTCGGGTGTACAATATAGTGATTCAACAATTCCATACATCCATCTATTTTTAACTTTTTAAACTTTTTAACTTTTTGAGGAACCTCCACACTGTTTTCCAGAGTGGCTGCACCAGCTTGCATTCCCACCAACAGTGTAGGAGGGTTCCTTTTTCTCCACATCCTCGCCAACACCTGTCGTTTCTTGTGTTTTTAATTTTAGCCATTCTGACAGGTGTGAGGTGATACCTCATTGTGGTTTTGATTTGTATTTCCCTGATGATGAGTGATGTTGTGCATCTTTTCATGTGTCTGTTGGCCAGCTGGATGTCTTCTTTGGAAAAATGTCTGTTCATGTCTTCTGTCCATTTTTTTAATTGGTTTATTTGGTTTTGGGGTGTTAAGTTGTATCAGTTCTTTACATATTTTGGATACCAGCCCTTTATCCAATATGTCATTTGCAAATATCTTCTCCCATTCAGTAGGCTGTCTTAGTTTTGTTGATGCTTTCCTTTGCTGTCCAGGATCTTTTTATTTTGATGTAGTCACAATAATTTATTTTTGCGTTTGTTTCCCTTGCCTCAGAAGACTTATCTAGAAAAATGGTATTTGCCCTCTCCCTTTTTTCTCTTCCTTTTGACCTCTTCCCTACGCTATCCTGCTGTCAGTTAGTGACTGCCAAAGGCACCTGACTTGCTAAATTATTTGTCTCCTGGAGTCAAGACTATGAGCTCCCTTCTCCTTTTCCCTCATTTGTCAGCTGAGCGGCCAGCAAGAAGGTTTAGCCCAAATTAGCACACAGTGATCCACTAGCTCCCTGAGCTCTGGTGTTTATTGAGCAGTGCTCTGTACCAGGTGCAAGGGAAGAGAAGAAAGCCTGTCCTTTCTGCAAGAAGCCTGTGTCCCAACAGAGGAAAACAAACATACAAATAACTAAGCCTAACACAAGAGAGAATCACAGAGATGAAAATACAGTGGGGAAAGTGATCAGATACTAACGAACAGTGATTTCACCAATCCCTACCAGATTATACTGCAGAAAAAAAATTGTTTCGGGGCACCTGTGTGGCTCGGTTGTTAAACATCTGCCTTCAGCTCAGGTCATGATCCCAGGGTCCTGGGATCGAGCCTTGCATTGGGCTCCCTGCTCAGCGGGAAGCCTGCTTCTCCCTCTCCCCCTTCCCCTGCTCGTGTTCCCTCTCTTGCTGTCTCTCTCTCTGTTAAATAAATAAAATCTTTAAAAAAAAAAAAAGAAAAAAGTTTTTTCTAAAAACCCTCAAACAGACAAAAGTGCAAAACAAAGACTTGTTGGATGTCATACAAAGAAATCTTCAACCTCAAAAAGCACCTCTCCTCCCAAGTTTTTACAAGGGGTGAGGCATTGCATGGTACAAATGCTTGTGCTTTACCAGAAAAGGAACTACATAGATAGAAGACCAAGGTAACTTCTTGTAATGTTATGTTCCCACCTGTAGGGACTCTTATACAAGATAAGCATTCATTTTGCTGCAAGATGCTACAAATAAAGCTGCTTAAGTTGAGTAGCACAGTGCAGACAAGCAAAGCCCCCAGGTCTACACAACATAAGGAGGGGGAGCGGGATGTCCCACTGGTAGGTTATTCCCCTTCCCTTCTTTTCGTTATCCGGGGAATCAAGGGAGTTCACAGAGAGTGGGCCTGAGTGAGTAACCTAATAAACATTTTCTAGTGTTGGGTAACAGGACACATGGAAAGGGCAGGACCATGGGAGAAGACAGGAATGCAGGAGGGAGAGGGGCACCAGTCAGAGGCAGCATCTGAGGCCCCAGAGGCCCTGCCTATAAATAACTGCTTTTCCCTACGTCCTCTCACATCTTCCCGAAGCTAGAGTCAGATTCCTGGCCAAAGGCTACATCGCACTCCTGCACTCTCGTGTTGTCCTTTCCCAAAAGGCGCCATTCTGACATTCCCGTAATGCAGTGGGGTGGGGGCTGTCTGTGACCAGCAGGGATTTGGGAGGGGTCTGGGAGGCCAGTGCCCCCTTGTTCGATTCCTGCCTCCCATTTGCCAGCCTTTTGAATCTCTGTGCTCGTGCTTCCTCATCTGGAAAATGGGGACAGTGATGATGATGATGATGATAACTATCAATCATAATATAGACACGGTGCTAAGTGCTTACATGCATTACTCATGTACTCTTCAGAGAAAAACTTTGAGTCAGTATTAATCATTATTATAAGTAATAATAACACTTCCTCCTTTGCAGATGAAGAAGTTGCAACTCTGAGAGGGGTTAATTAACTTACCCAAGGTCTAACCTCACTGCCTGAACCCTTGATCCCTTGTACTATTGTGACAATACCTGTCTAAACAGGGTATTGAAGGGGTTAACATTAATGTACATGGACACCAATTAATGCTATTGTCATTATTTTTGGTGCTATTGCTGTAGACGGTGATATTGTTTTTGTTGCTTTTCTCTTTCCAGATGCTGAGAGTTCTGAAGTCTATTAAGCACAAATCATCGACCTCTACACTGGCAAGTCCAAACTAATGCCTTGGGGACATTTTCGAGCACCAAGAAACAAAACCAATATACCTGTTAAGTGTTTCATTGTTAAGGTATGTCTACTGAGGATGAATGAGAGATCAAAAGACAAGGAAATGGGCTTCAGTACTAGTATTTCAACTTACTACCTAACATGGTCCCTAATGCTTATGTTTTCAAAAAGCTCAGAATGACAAAATGGAATGGACACTGTTCTTACACGTTTCACTTAAATTTCCTAAGTTAAAATAATGTATCATATGCTAACTTTTGACTACCCAAACTGTACTATTGCTCCATCCTTATCTTTTAATTCACTTTTCATTATCATGAAATAACTATGATAAAGGTTTAAACCTCTGACGTGCTAACATGCCAGTCAGATTAAACACAGCAAGCATTTGGCATACACCTAGAGACTTCCTTAAGTAAAATAAAATTATTGCATTTCATCACTTCCTTCCTCTTGCCAACTAATGTCCCCGTGTCTGAAAGGGTCATTTTCAAGGCACATATCGATTTATAATAGTGTATTCACTGTCTTCCTTCCTCTGGTACATTGTCTGTGACCTTGACCATTTCAGGACTGATAGAATAGTGCCATCAACATATGTCGATGAAGCTCCAGACATCTCATAAGAGATTTCATAGTTATTAAAGCAATAAAGAGTGACAAGGAGAGGTCTATACTACAATACTGCCTGTCAAGAGAGAAATGTCACACTTACCATAAAGTACCCAGAGGCATAATTAAGGGTAGAAAGAGGAGTGATTTCTTGAACACAGTAATGAGGGGCTAGGGTAAAACATGGCAGCAAGGGAAGATGCCTTCTGCCCAACACGCCTGAGTGGAATCTCCGTCCACAACAAAGGGTCCAGATAAAAGTGATGATTCCACATCCAAAACGTGAAGCACCAGTGAATGCCCAAGTTAGCAGCACATGAAGACGTGCCAGTAAGAATTTCTGTGAAGAAATAAGATGTTCTAAATTGTCTAACTTTTCCCAACAGCATCAATATGAAAACTAAAATAATGAATCCTCCCAAGCACCTTCTAAGAACATTAAAGGAATTTAAACGTCACAGTTCCTGAATGCTCATACCCATAAACACAAATCCAAACACCCCATAGAGCTATAAATAAATTCTGCCTGAAGGTCTCCTTCCTGTTCACATATGTCTCCATAAAATCTGGTAGGATCTCCTCCCTTTTACCCTAGCCTTTATCCTTGCTGTTCCTGTCTGTCAGGGACAGGAGGTAAAAAAAAAAAAAAAAAAAAAAGACACAAATAAAATGGGCTCCAGATGCTTGTTCAGTTAACTGAAAAAGTCAGCTTACTTAGCACCAAAAAAAAAAAAAAAACCAAAGTACCTCTGTAACCCAGCATTAAGTGCTTATGGCATTTCAGGGCCCCAGGCAAGCTTCATGTCTCCTCAGCTGTCCTTCCAGTTCATTGTAAGATTCCGCGGCACATGGCTGTAGACAGGGAGGGTCTCGGCAGCAGCCCCACACCCTCTATCCTGGTCCTCGGCCCTTCTTTTCATGGCCGAGGGGAGCCCGGGGCAAGTCGACATCACTCCCTCTCCTGTGTTAGCAGCGGCTTCAAAGATGGAACAGCTTGTTTCCAAGTGACTTTTCTCACCTTCCAGAAAAATCATCTGTTCCTCACTTTGCTATCAGTCTCATTCACCTGTCAGCACCCACTCCTATCCCAGCTCCTCCACTTCTCAGCTGTGGGACCTCTCTGGGCCTCAGTTTCCCCATCTGCAGAAGGAGGACAGCCACGGTGTCTACTGCTGCTGAGTCAGTTAAGTAGGTCTGTGTAGGGAATGTGCTTAGAACCGTCCCTAGGACATAGTCAGTACCAAGTCATTACTCTAGCTTCTTTTTATTTTTTTTAAATTTTATTTTATTATTAGTCACCATACATTACATCATTAGTTTTTGATGTAGTGTTCCACGACTCATCGTTTGCATATAACACCCAGTGCTCCATGCAGTATGTGCCCTCCTTAATACCCATCACCAGGCTAACCAATCCCCCTTCCCCCCCCCCAGAACCCTCAGTTTGTTTCTCAGAGTCCGTAGTCTCTCATGGTTCATCTCCCCCTCCGATTCCCCCCCTTCATTTTTCCTTTCCTTCTCCTAATGTCCTCCATGCTATTCCTTATGTTCCACAAATAAGTGAAACCATATGATAATTGACTTTCTCTGCTTGACTTATTTCACTTAGCATAATCTCCTCCAGTCCGATCCATGTTGAGGCAAAAGTTGCGTATTCATCCTTTCTGATGGCTGACATCACTCTAGCTTCTAGTACTCTCACCGGTGGGAGTAGCAGCGAGTAGCAGGAGTAATGGTAGTATTCTCTGTCACCAACACAAGGGACCCCAGTGCTGTTATCTTTCCCTCTTTAGATTAGGTGGAGGGTGAATAGTTCAGCCCCCCACCCCCACCCCCTTTAAGAGTCTGACTTAGAACAAAGCCTACTGCCAGTGTTCTGGGACCTTTACCGGAAGGTTTTCATTTTCTCTTGATAGGAGGCACTGTCTGTTGAAAGCATCCTTGCCACCTCTCTAGTATTAACAACTACCAAACGTGACTAGAGAATCATAAACATGTCAGTGATTTGGTTCCAGGGGTTTACATCATGATGGAAATAGTCAAGGTCACAAACAATAGGACTGAAGGAAGACAGCACCTCCATGATACCAAAGCCCAAATTTTCCCCAGCTTTTCTGTCATGGGGACCTTTTAGGATTTTCGTCCTCTATACCACCTGGGTTTGATGGATCAATTGTTCCCTGACTACATTTTGTATTTTGAATAATGCTCCATTTTATGGGATTGAATCAGGGTGATAACAGCAAATGGCAGAAAAATAGTGGTCTAAAATCATTCCCAAACCCAAACCTCTTCTCTCAGAATGAAGTCTAGGGCTGTGGCAAATAGACTGGCACATCATTTGCTTCTTCTGCCCCAAATTTCTAGTAACACTCAGAGGCTGGGGTTTTAAAATATTTTACCTGAGGCTTAAAATAATAATAGATCCAATCGCTTAAATCCTTTTTTGTTCATCCAATATTTGAAATTTTTATAAGCTCTAAAATAATATGCTCTGATCACTGAAAATTTCATTTTATGGGATCCTATAATCTCAACACATGTCTTAACCTAATTTATTCTTGTTTCACCTTAAATCTAGAGGGATCCTGGCACCAGCCAAAGTAGACGTGGTCAGAGTCACTGACATAGACTGACTTACTTAGCCATTGTACACATTCTTCACTGTAGGAGGGGAGATGTGTTCAGAAATGAGTAACTGAAAATGATAATAAAAGAATAATATTATACTATGAAATTTTCTTTCAAAATTAAATATATCCTTACCTTGCTGTGGATGGACTAAAATGGTCAGAAGACAATGTCTCCTGGTGGTGGATTGATCCAGGGGCAACTCTGTTCTCAACCAATGGTCCCCACTAGAGGGGTTCAGACAACGGCCTGTGGATGGTGAGAGAGGGTCATGTCCTACCACTGCTCAAATCAACACATCCAAAACCCAAAAGACTATACAATGGGCTCTTCACTCAAGTCCAAGTGTCGTAACCCATCTCATACAGTGATGTAATCCATCCTGTACAACATCAAAGTGTGGCAAGGAATCGCGAGTGGCATCCCTAGACTAACTCATTCCTAGGTACTAACCATGGGAGTGGGACACACTCCCTTACTTTTGGGAGCCCCAGATGGCACACCAGCAATAGTGAGTGAGTGATTCCCCCCCCCACCACCCTTCTATGCATTCTCTCCCTCTCCCCTAGAATTCTTCTCTCCCTGTGTTCTCCACTTCTCTGGGGTCCTGACCATCAGAGCGGGTTTCCAGTTATACTCATTATCTACTCCCCATGGTTCCATGGCTACATAGGGAAGATTTAGATGTCTGTGGTTGGAGATGGTTGGGGAGGAGTCTCTCACAATGATCTGGTCTCTGAGTGAGACCACCTTACATTGCAAAAGTTAATCTCCTGTTAGTATCATTTCCTTACCTTATTAAGTTAAAAGAGGGTAGGCCTCCCTCCTAGCTTTGCATTATATTTCAAAAAGCTGCCTTCAGTTACCATATTACCCTAGATAAAGTAGCTGCCCCAATCCTCTCTATTCCATTAATTCGATTTATTTTATTCTTGGCATTTAACATTAGATAAAATTTGTATGAACATTTTTACATCCTAATTGTCTCTGTGCCCATCTTCCCCCTGTCCCCAGCCCTCCTAGAATATAAGCTCTATGGGAACATGGGCATCACCTCTCTTAGGATATTCACTGTTTTATACCCAATTCCTATAAAGGTGCCTGGCACACAATAGGAAATTTCCAGATCTGTGTTGCCAATTAGTTATTGGTTTATCATATGGGCACCTCAATTACAACTTGGAAAAAGCTGAATCCAGGGAAGAGTTTCCAGAAAATTGACTCTTCCTCATTTATTTTCTACCATCTACCATTCTCCCCAACTAGAAAATTCAGTCATCCTAGAATTAACTTCTCTCTCTTCTTTGTCCACCTCCCCACATTCCTATCCTCTTTCACCATTTTCCTCCTTGCTTTCCCTTCGTGCATCTCACCCCCTCCATCCCCTCACCCATCTAACGGGCTTTCAACTCAAGCCAGGTTTTCCTCCTCAGTCATGGCGCCTTCCCACCGATAAGTGTCACCACATCTGTGAGGCCTTTTCCTCACCACTGCAGTCGGCAGCTGTCATCCCATCACACCCGTTTGTCTCGTGATTCGGTGAGTGCTTTCTAGGTCCTTTTAGGGTCGCACACCTTCTTGAGAATCTGATAAAGGTCATAGCCCCCCCCCCCCCCCAAAACCCCCATGCTCTTAAATTTCTATGTAAAATGTCAGGACTCTACATTTTAAACCCTTTACTATAACAAGCATCATGGTTATTTTGTTATAACTCTCTACTTACACACCTGTCTTCCTCACGAGAGTGTACGCCATTCTAGGACATGTTTGTATCATGTTTTATCTTCTTCCTTCAATCCCTTTGTGTGGAGCACTGTGTTTGGTATGCACACGGTACTAAAAAAGGTAATGGACTATCTGGTGCAATATTTAGGTATTAGATTAATACAGCATTTCCAAATAATAGTCACTTGAATAACACTCTCCTAATTTTTGCCACATCTGCTACAATTTGTCCTATTACTTACTTACCTCTTGTGGTAGGTTATTTGCAAAATTAATGCCAAAGATTCTTTCTACCTCTGAACAGGTGTGCCGCTAACCTCCCCAAAAGATGTAAAGTCTATTTCTCTGCTCGTTGGGTCTAGACTTGTCCTGTCACTTGCTTTACCCAATGAAATGGAGCAGGAGTAATGCTGTTTGACTTCCAGGTCTAGGCCTGAAGAGACTTTGCAGCTTTCTATTTCAATCTCTGGAGATCCATCCACAATGTAAAAAAGCTCCAGGCGGACTACGAAGTGCTGAGAGGCTAGGTGGAGAGAGAGAGGCTCAACCCGCTTCAGCCCTTCCAGCCACTCCAGCTGGGCTGGCAGACATGAAGGAAGATGTCTTGCACCTTCCAGTGCCATCCAAGTTGTCAAGATGAAGGAATGACCCCAGCAGACATCATGTGGAGGAGAAGAATTGCCCATGTGAGCCTAGCTAACCCATAGAATCCTAATAATTAAATCACTGTTGCTTAAGCCATTAGGTTTGGGGTAGCTTGTGAAACAGCAATAGATAACTGATTACTTAAATACACTTTTTTAAACTTAAGTATATGTTAAAAGAAAATTTTTGTCACTTCCATAGATAGAAAATTAGTATCGCTTTTTTTAATGAAACTAAACGCAATGAAAAAAAAGAACAAAATAATACTATTCACTTCTAGCTAATACTGCTGCATATGGAAGCCTCTATATTAGTTCCAAAGGAAGATCCCCAAATGTCAGAGAGTTATGAAAAATACACCAGAAGTAAACTGGAACTCTCTCTTTGGTGTAAACTGGACTGGAAACAAATAGAATGAAAATAGCATGCTCACTCATCCTGAAATGTGATATTATTTATCACCAAAATTCATTATTGTGTGGCTATCAGTACTAGATAATAACAAAGGTGGTAAACAGCCATGGCAAAATTGAGGAAGTTACTCAAACGACTGACATTTGGAAGATGCTGTATCAACCTAACACCTAAACATTAGGACAGGCAGGCAGTCAACACTTCTTTTAGTACCTTCTACACAACAACACAATGCTAAATGGAGAGGGGTTTGAATGAAAGATAAAACATAATGCAATCCTGTCCTAGAAATACTTACATTCTACTGGAGGAGACAAGAATGTGAGTAAATGGTGACAACTCATTAACCATGATAAATGTAACTGTATTAGTTTATTTAAATTTAATTTAAATTTATTTAAATTTAAAGCCCATGGACTCAGATTCCAAATCTCTTACATTTTGTGTACAAGTTTGAGGGTAGATGGCTATTTTGTGGCCCATAACTTTCATCAGATTCTCAAAGGAGTCCACTGGAGTCCCATGCCATAATTTGGGAAACACTGGATTAGATAATATGTACTATTGTTCTTGGTTCAACGGCTTCTACCTCAAGACTTTTCCACGTTGCCTGGACATTCTTTTTTAGTTTGTAACTCTGAAATCAAAACTCTAACCTTCCCTTTTCCTCTTTACAGTTTTATACCTGTCTCACATAACTATACAAAAGTTCTCTTAAATTCCCTGATGACCAAACTCCTCTATCTCAACTATATTTTAAGCTCTTTGAAGCTAGAGACATGTCCTCTAACTTCCTGCCTTCTATTATCAATAAACATCTGTTAAATGAAGAATAAACCTCCTAGAACTCCTGCAGGAAGTTTCTCCTGCTGTCTAGGACTGATTAAAAATGTGTTTTCTATTGCTCAGACTATGAACACAGAATGTGTGTTGAATTTTGGGGGGAAAAAAACCACCGAGTTCTTCCTGCAATGTGTGCTGTGTGTACATTCATAAATGTCTGCCTGGACTAGCATTCTGCATCCATTTCTGCTTAGGCCAGTGTTGAATATTGTAAATGGCGTGGGGACCGTGCTTGTTTACATACTGCACGAAGCAGCTCTTGCCATGTTATTCACACACAGGGCCCTGGGACCTCTCCCAGGCATGAAAGTCCTGCTGTTGACATTTATGCTTTTCTCAGTGTTTCTTCTTTTACCCTATTGCTCCAACATAGCAATTTTGTTCCTCTCTGGAACTTAAATCAGTGGAAAATATAGACCTCTAAAAGTTGAGTACTCTCATCAGAATTTTTTAAAAATGTGAGCCATGTTGGGAATGGAGTGAGCTGAAGTCCCCTCTGTTCAGAGACCTTGAAGGTTTGACATTTAAATTTATTCTAAAATAGTTTTTGCATGAAAAACCAAGAAAAGGAGGATTGTGGTTTGTACCTTGGCATCGAATTTTATATGAGTGGGATAGAAACAGAGTGGTGGTGTTGGAACTGTCTGCAGGATTTACTGGCACTGATTGGGGCAGGAGTGGCCCAGTGTCCAAACAAGCACATAATTCATATGACTAATTTTAGCTTTGCCTAATCCTCTACCTCCCCCCTCATACACGATTAACATATATGGAGATGTTAATAAAACTATCCTCTCATTCTCTTCAAAATGATTGATTCTCCATGATTCTCCAAGCCTGAACTTTCCCACAAAGGAAGGGTGCTTTCAGGGCAAGAGATTGCAAAAGGCAGCAAATCAATGGCAGAACTCATGCAAAACTTTCAATGAGGGGACAGAAAATAATTACTATTATCTAGTACCGATAGCCACACAATAATGAATTTTGGTGATAAATAATATCACATTTCAGGATGAGTGAGCATGCTATTTTCATTCTATTTGTTTCCAGTCCAGTTTACACCAGAGAGTTCCAGTTTACTTCTGGTGTATTTTACATAACTCTCTGACATTTGGGGATCTTCCTTTGGAACTAATATAAAGGCTTCCAAGAGGTTATTCCAAGAGGTTTCCAAGAGGTTATTCCAAGAGGTTTTTAAGTGGGTATGCTTCTGAGCTATGGGAGCATCTGAAAATATTACATATATATATAATATTATACTTTATATGTAACATAATAATATATTTACATACATACATAATAAAGTTTATATATATATGCTCTAAACTTTATTATTTTTTTCTAAATACTTTTTAACCCAAACTTTCATTTTTAAGGCATGTTTAAGTACCCTCTAAATACAGTCCTTGGTACATGTGTTAAATTTGAGTTCTTGAAACATCCTTTTCAGTCATCTATATCCCTGAACTTTTTAAATAATAACACTTCCTTATAACTATGAGTTTGAACTGATTAGCCATGACATGACAGGGTAGTTTACAAAGACTTAATAATATACATTATGTATGTGTTATAGAAAACACCTGCCACTTGGAATGTACAGCTCACCTAACACAAAGTAGCAGATTTTGAGGAAAATGCATGGTACGTGGAGTAACTGCCAGATGCACGTTAAAGCCCTCCCTCCAGGGCCCCAGATAATGATTGCAGTGACAGTCCTTGAAATAGCAGGGACCAAGCTAAACTCTCACATCTTTTTTCTTTTTTTTTTTTAAAGATTATTTATTTATTTATTTGACAGAGAGAGAGACATAGCAAGAGAGGGAACACAATCAGGGGGAGTGGGAGAGGGAGAAGCAGGCTTTCCGCTGAGCAGAGAGCCCGACGTGGGGCTTGATCAGCACCCTGGGATCGTGACCTGAGCCAAAGGCAGACGCTTAACGACTGAGCCACCCAGGTGCCCCTCATATCTTTTTTCTTAGAGCTTCTTCCAAAAGAAAACAAAGATGTGTGTGTATGTTTTCCTGTGTTGAGGGTAGAAAGTTCTGGAAGTAGATGTTAGGTGGTGCCTGAGATACCAACTTAGCAGATAAAGAAAATGGGGTGCCTATGGAGAGGGTTAAACCAGAGGTCCTGGAATGAGTCCTTCCAAGTTCAAAAATCTTTTATCCTCTGGTTCAGGGCAATTGAATGAGCACAAAACTCTGCTTCTCCCTAGACCTAAAGAGCAAAAAGAAACAATAGAATGTTAACCGAAAGGTGGTTGGAGGATGAACAGGTAGGAAGGTGCAGCCCAAATGCAGCCTGTCAAAGGCTGTGGTGAGTAGAGCAGGCTCCCAGGTGCTTAAAGCCTCTGCTCAAGTGAATGAGGTAACAAGGCCATCTGTCCTTGCATGCATGCCCTCCACCTGGTGAAGATAGCCCTGTGCACCTGAATGGATTGTGCATTCATACAGTCATCCCTGTGGTGGGCTCCTCTGTATACAAGAGCAGGAAAAAAACATTGCATCTCAATCTTGGGAAGTAAAATATACCTTCCTATTTCCCAGGGTTCACCCTGACAACAGTGTGGAAGAACCCAGAAACACTCAAAATGTCTAGATTCAACTTCCTACTCTACTGTTTATCAGTGTGTGACCTTATGTTATGGGCTAAACTGGCCTGAGCCCAAGTTTGGTTTTTGTTTGTTTGTTTGTTTGTTTTTAGAGAAAGAGAGAAAGCACATGCATGCATGTGTGGGGAGAGGGGCAGAAGGAGAGGGAGAGAGAGAATCTTAAGCAGGCTCTATGCTCAGTGTGGAGCTCTACGCGGGGCTCCATCTCATGACCTTGAGACCATGACCTGAACTGAAATTAGGAGTCGGAGGCTTAACACACTGAGCCACCTAGGCACCCCCTGAGCCCAAGTTTTTTTAAACTGCACAATGAACGTAAATGTAGTACTTGCTTTACCAACACTAAGTGGTGAGGCTAAGGACAGCTCTGGGAACAATGCCTGCAAGTATGTGCCAACAAGACGAGAGGAAGAGTTTGGCCTTTCATGGAGGGCACTGGGGCACATGGTTCACCCGATGTACGGCAGATGGCACCTTTGTCAAATATGCTAACTGCCGGCAAATTCCAGCTGAGCCATCCAGAGTGGAGGTCTATCCTCCCACCCACGTAGGTCCCTCTGTGCCCACAGCCGAGCCTCCCTCCTATAGCCAAGTGCACGTTGATACTCCCGCCCCCTGTGCTCTGGAGCCCGTTTCTTCTCACCCAAGACATCGCTCCAGCCGTTGTCCACCTGCCCGCGCATCATTGAGTGGTTGTTCTCTATCGGGTCATCCCTAGCACACAAATGTGCTGTGATAACTTCTTACATTAAGAAATGTTTTTAAGTTTTCCTGGTCCCACATCCTCCTCCAGCTACCATTCCATTTCTCTTCCTTTTAAGAGTAAAACTCCTCGAAGAGTAGTCTGCCTCCTGTCTGGCTCCTCCCGCGACTTCTGGAATCCATTCCAAACAGCTCTCCCCCCCATTACTTCATTGGAATAGTTCGAGGGAAGTCACCAGTGAACCCCATGGTGCTACACACAATGGTCAGTTCTCAGCCTCCCCTCACTTACCCTGTCTAAGACTGGACACACTTGCTCCCTCTTGGGTCATGTGGCTTCTGGGAGTTTATTCTGCTCAGAACCCTAGAATGGGATCCCTCTCACATGGAATAAACACCAAAAGCTTTAGAATGGCTCAAAAGGCCCCCTTTGACTACTCTTCTGGGAATGTTCTTCCCGATAACCCAAGAACTCATTTCCTGAATTCCATCAGCTCAAATATCACCCTTTCAGTCTGCAAGTCTTGCCCTGACCCCCTAGATAAAGTAACCGCCTCCCTAGCCTCCTATCTCCCTTACTCGAAGCTTAATATTATAATCTACATTATATAAGTATAGGTTTACTTATTTTATATAAGCTTGTTTTGTTCACCACCCTAGCCGCGGCACCTACAACAGTGTCTGCACCGAATAGGAACTCAGATATTTACGGAGTGCTCCGGGGAAGGAATCCTAAGCCCCAGAAACCAAACAGAGGCTATGCACATAGCCAGCCTTCAATGCTTAGTTCAGAGATAAGTCAGAATAGAAACGGGCAGTGCTAAGGATGTTCTGTGCACCCTGTTTATGTTGGGTTGGGTAAATTTCTCCCTGTGAGAGTGTGGAACAGGACAAAAGCAACATGATGCCTTTGGAAAGATTCTACAGTACCAAGGAAAACGTGGATGTCCTGTGAGTGTCCTAAACAGAGGTATATGAACATATGATCTCCATAAAATAAGAGGAAGGAAATTTGAGAACAAATAGGTGAAGATGAAAGGAGAAAAGAGAATGAAGCCACTAGTGTAAGAGAAAAATGCAAGGAAACTCAAAATGCCGTATCAGAATTAAAGCATTCCTTTGAAGCAATAATCATAATGGGTACTGCAGAAAATTAACTGTTGCATCGATAGATCACCTGAGTAGCCCTTCTAAAATGCCAAACAAAAGTGGAACAATGCATTAAAAAGACAAAGAAATTATTAACAAGGTTAGTATCGTCAGTGATTTTTGTTGTTGTTGCTGTATACTTTTTTCTATTTCTAAATTTTCCATAACGTATGTGTGAATTATAATAATCAGGAGGAAAGGGAAAGGAAAAAATTAAATATATATCTTAAATTATTTGTTTATAGTGTTTTGTTTTTTTTTTTTTGAGAGGACAGGAAATTATTCCCTAGACTGCTGTGTCCCCGCAGGCTTGCAATGCTGTTCTTTCCCTCTAGCACTTAACCACCCGACCCAGAAATTCCCACAAAACTTATTTTGTTGGAAATCACTGTAGGATTTGGCTTTTTTGATATGACTAGATCTCAGAAGGATCCCAAAACTTTGGGTAAAATTGGGAGTATTGAGAAAGAAACATGAAACTGAAAATACGGTTTCTTCATTTTCCTCTGCTTTTTTTTTTTTTTTTTTTTTAAGATTTATTTAATTACTGGGGCGCCTGAGTGGCTCAGTCGTTAAGCGTCTGCCTTCAGCTCAGGTCATGATCCGGAGTGCTGGAATCAAGTCCCGCATCGGGCTCCCTGCTCCGCGGGAAGCCTGCTTCTCCCTCTCCCACTCCCCCTGCTTGTGTTCCCTCTCTGGCTGTGTCTCTCTCTGTCAAATAAATAAATAAAATCTTTAAAAAAAAAAGATTTATTTAATTACTTAGAGAGAGAGAGAGGAAAAGTGGGAGGGGCAGGGAGAGGGAGAGAGAATCTCAAGTAGACTCCGTGCTGAGCGCGGAGCCCCAAGCAGTGCTGGATCCACCACCCTGGGATCAGGATCTGAGCCAAAATCAGGAGTCCGATGCTCAACCAATTGCGCCACCCTCTTATCTCTCACTGTGATGGGTACCCAGCCATTTTGTTTAAATGCCTGTTAGGGCAGAGAGTGCCAATTTCACTTAAAAGTACATATTTGGGGGCCCGCGGGTGGTGCAGTCAGTTGAGCGCCCAACTCTTAGTTTCGGCTGAGATCCTAACCTCAGGGTCGTGAGATTGAGCCCCAAGTCAGGCTCTGAGCTCAGCAAGGGGTCTGCTAGAATTTCTCCCTCCCACTCCCTCTGCCCCTCCCGGCGCTCACTCTCTCTCTCTCTAAAATAGGTGAATAAATCTTAAAAAAAAAAAAAAAAAAAAGTACGTATTTTGGGTAAAGGTTACGAAAATGTGCTTGGGCTTCTGGGCCTCTGTGATTGTTAGTGTTCTGATGGAAAATCGGCCTCAGGACCCTACAGCCATAATGTGGTGGTCTTGACTGTTTTGCGCAAGCGTCCAATACTGCAGGTAGGGCTTTTAGACTGCAACTGGCCCTGCTACTATGTAGTGTTATTTCTTTCCCTCCTTCCCCAAATTTCCAAGCTTGTTTCTTCTTAAATGCTCCAGGAGATGATGCATGAATGCATTTTATTTCCTCAATGGAAATGTAGATGCTGCACAGCTGTTAGACTTGAAACCACCAGGTGGTACTTGGAAGCAGAAACTAAGATGCTGTTGCCAGGGTAACCACACATTCTTCCAGCTATGGGAAGAGCTGCCATGTTTTCTATGCACTTAGGAATATAGTTATAAAAGGGTTGGCTTAGTGCATATGAATATTTACTATTTAAAAAGAACACCCATTTCTTCATAAACCAGTGGAATCTTTTTTAAATATTCATATGCCTGAAAAGGACATTTTATCTTTTCAGGGCATCAGGTCTCATCTTTCTTTGCCATTAGGATTGTAAGGATCCAGTAATAACTAATATTTTATGCTACCAGTAACATACTGGTACATCTCATTTTAAACATTAGATTCATTTTAAATAAGCAGTTAGAGCTTAGCATTTATACCACTGTGAATTCTGTAAGAAAATACATTTATGGAATGTACTTAATTGATCAGTCGTGAAAACTGTTATCTCCCTAGAATCTGGGAGATGTAGAGGATAATCTTCTGAGATTCTCAAAATTGCAGGCATTTGACAAACCTGTAAGGTGGTTTGGGATCACCCTGGCAAGGAAGAAGCAGTCCCACAACACTCAGAACAAAGCAGAAATGAAGCCAATGACACAAATATTCTTCCTTCCTCCCCCCCCCCACCTTCTTTCCTTTTTTAAAGATCTTATTTACTGAGCCCCTGCTTTGCCCTAGGACTGTGGCTGGAGCTGTGAAAGTTTCTCTAGAGATTAAACCCGGCAGGGAGGTGCAGGTAGTTTGGCAGGCTCATCCACAGTACTAGCTTTTGTCAAATTGTTCTCCAAAGTGGAAGTGTCAGTGAAATTCTCCCATGAGCGATGCATAAGATTTCTGTTTGTTCTACATCCTCACCAACACTTGGTCTCTGGTGGATGCAAAATCCTATCTTCTGACAGTTTAAACTTTGCATTGCCCTGATCACTATGTCCTCATGACTACTGGCTATTTGAGTTTTCTTTTCTGTGCACTGCCTGATCATATCCTTCACCCATTTTTCTGTTGGGTTGCCTTTCCTTTATTGATTTATAGGGATTCTTTATATATTCTGTGCATGAATGCTTTTAAAAGTTTAAATCTCTTTTTTATTTGCTCATTGGTCTTATACTTGTTTAAGCATCTTTTAATTACCGAAGTTTCTAATTTTATCATTGTCAAGATTATTTGTCCGTTTTGTACATTGTTAAAGAAATCCTACCTATTCCAAGTTCATAAAAATGTTTTATTTAGATGTTTAAAAATTGTGCTTTTCATATTTATGTCTTTAAGCTATCTATAATTGATTTGTGTGTATGGTGTGATATAGAAATTTAATTTTCCTTTTTTTTCCCTATTGTACCAAAATCCATTACTGAACCATCAAAAATTTTCCCCAATCTGGCCTCTCATATATATCATGTTTTCATATATGTGTAGATCTGTTTCTAAACTTTGCCATTACTCTTCTGCCTTGATTACTATAGCTTCATAATAATTCCTGATATCTATTAAAGTAAAATTCTGCACCTTGTTCTTCTTCAAAATTATCTTTAGCTATTTTGGGCTCTTTGCTCTTCCATGTAAAATCTAGCAAACTTTGCCCACCTGCTATTGTCATCATGAGTATTTTATACCATGGATGATGCAACTGATTTTTACATACAAAGGTTAATCACATAATATACAACCTGATCAGTGGGAGCTTGGCTGCTAATTAAGTTGCATATACAAATTCTAAAAATGCCATATCCCCAAATCATATCAAAAATGATTGCTGAATGACTTTGGTTGATTATGGATATTGACAGACTTTGGGTCTTTCCTCAGAAAGAGACTCGGCCATCTCCCTCTACTTCGTATGACGCTACCATCAGCAGTCAGTGGCTCACTGTCCTCTCCGGATCAGTGTCAGTTGCTGGCAGGAGCTTCCACAGATCCTAAAGGAGAAAGAAGCCCTAGCATCGGCTTAGGGCCAGTATGGGAGGGGAGATTGAAAAATGTCCCACTTCATCTACACTACTTCCCTAGCACCTCCATGCTGCCTGCCCCTCAGAGTCCTCCGCATTAATCACACTTCTAGGACAGGATTTAAATTCATCTTTGTACATTCAGAAACTTCAGGCTTGTCACTGCTTCAATAGCAAATGTAGGAATCTTTTGGAGCAAAGATAATGTTATATGGATCTTTACATTCCTCTCACGTATTTACTACATAACAGCACTCAGAAATATCTTTTTAAAATTATACTAATGCATAATAAACTTAGAGCTACTAGAGCTATCTCAGTCTTCGCAAATGCTGGGCATGAACTTTGAGCACATTTTATGCATCAAGCAGAATGCTGAATACTTTGCAGATGTCTTTCCATATTATCTTTACAGCACTCTTGCAAGGTAGATAATATAATCCCAAACTGACAGGTGAGGAGATTGAAGACCAGAGAAGTTATTGCCTAAGGAAGGTGCAGCAACTAGCAGTAAGTTATAGAGTGAAGATTCAAGCCCAGAATTGTTCAGATTTCAAAGTCCTTGATCCTTCCTACAACACTTCAGACTATGTTAAAATCTTCTAGTTTAGAACAATAAACATAACCTTGGGTGCCTGGTTGGTTGAGTCAGAAGAGCATGCGACTCTTAACCTTGGGGTTGTGAGTTTGAGCCCCACATTAGGTGTAGAGATTACTAAAAAATAAACTTAAAAAATTTTTTAAACAACGTAACTATTTGCATTTTAGGGATACTAACTTAACAAATTGCCCTATGCCCCTATGATGAACAATTCAATCATTCATTTGAAATGCATTTAGTGCCTATTATATGCTAGGCCCTGGATATTCTCTCTCTCTTTTTTTTTAAGATTTCATTTATTTGTTTGAGAGAGACAGAGAGCAAGAGAGCACAAGCAGGGGGAGTGGCAGAGGGAGAGGGAGAAGCAGACTCCCCACTGAGCAAGGAGCCCGATGTGGGGCTCCATCCCAGGACCCTGAGATCATGACCTGAGCTGAAGGCAGAGGCTTAACAGACTGAGCCACCCAGGAGCCCCTAGGCCCTGGATATTCCTGAAAGCAGCTCAAAATTAACCTGAGTGTCAACATACCCTGAGAAAAAGTTTAAAAAAGTGAAAATGTCAAATTGGCTGGGACACATGATAAGCACAACAGAACAGAAATTCAAGGTTCTCTGACTGATTACTGTGACAAACTGCAGAGAGGCTAACTACTATAAATTTTGCTGAAGAACTGTGCATTGTCCTTCTGTCTAGTCTGAGTTGAAAACCCTAAGAATTTTAAACCATTCCAAAATATTCTGTAAATAAGTTGGGACAAATTCACAGGCTAGCTACCCATAATCAAGTGAGCAAAAGATGTCTTAAAATTGTATTATTGGTTAATCCTATAGAAAATATGGGGGAGGGGGAATCTCTCATTTTAGTCAATAAAAAGTGAAAAGCCTGGTTCTCTTCATACCCTGTAGGTAGCAAAGTATGTAGATCTCTGAGTTTTAGTTTTCCAGTTTGTAAAAATGGAGAAAATCGTAAAAGTCATCTCAAAAGCTCAGGTTGATTAAATGTGATAATGCATTCGAAAAGTACTTTAGAAAGTGTAATGTGTTGCATGCATGTGACTTATTATTAGATAGAAGTTTGATCATCAAAACACCTGTTTCCAAAGCTATGCTTGTACCATGAGTGAACTAAAAAAGTGGAGTTCCTACTCATTTTAGAATGGAAAAAAACCCAGGGCAGGAGATGGGAATGGAAATGAAGGGCTTCTAAATGTAAAGGGATAAGATTCGAACAAAAGAAGTTATTTCAAGTTTCCCTAAGAATGAGAGTAAATACAACTGAAACAATAAAACTTTTTATAGGTGGCATTGTCTTTGTGGGGGGGGATAGTAGAGATATTACCTGAGCCACACCTTCCAAATTTCAGGACCACTGAAACTGTAATAAAAGAATCTGGGGAGGTAATGTCAAAGAATCAAGACTTTCTGCTATGTTTGGTTGAAGTCCAAACTTTAATGGGATTTTAACCTATTGCATCTCCAATGAAGAATTTGACTGTGGATAATACTGAAAAGAAATATTTGATGAGAAACAGGAGAGGCCAAAACTCACAAATCTTGTGAGGCCACTCCCACTCCTGGTGTGATGCTATGTCAACAGACTGGTTTACCCAGGGCCTTTCTCAAGCTTTCAATCTTTCAGTTACAGCTTGCAGACCATTGGAAATAAAAGAAAATGCATCATCTTAAATCACAAGTGCATGTAGAAGAAAAGAACCAGTGGCATTGCAGAAATAGGATTTATGGCTAAAAGGATCTAATACTCTGGTGTGTCTTTCTCTTTGTTTTCAGAGTCCTAAAAGGTCCAGTGGCACCCTAACCCTAAATTGAGTGCCTTAATAAAGCCTCTGATAGAAAAGAGCCATGGACTGTCAGCAAGATGCTTGTGGATTATCTGAAGTAGTGATTAGCAATTGTCCCTTGGATTCAATGACAAAAACCACTACACCTTCTCTTCCCCAACTCCAGCTATTTAAGTAGACTAAGATGGAACAGAATGAACAACACAGACTCAGCTGAAGCATAGGAAGTGATATGCAAAAACCTGCCTTCAGCTGAAGCATAGGAAGTGATAGGCAAAAACCAGGGGCTCCTCGGTGGCTTCGGGAATACGGCATTCAATGTGCAGTTTGTGGACTGCACCAGATGCTGGATGGAGGAGGAGGTGGGGACTGCAATCCAGCCTGTCCTCCAGTCCTTGGGCTCTACCCTCTGGGACCGGCTGTGTCAGCCAGCAGGAAGAAGCGCCGTCTCCAAAGAGCCGTCTCCAGGCGACAGGCCCCATCCCTCTGAAGGGCTGTACACAAAGCTGTCACAAAATTGTCACACAGACTCGTGGGCCCTGCTTGGCTGACTCAGCAGTGACTCCCTAAATGACTTAGGGAAAACCACAAATTTTCCATTTCATCGAGAGTAAGCCCTTCGTATTATTAAACTACACATGCTTGACAATCCACACACTGACTACGTCCATCCATCACCCACTGATGAGTGACACCAAGGGTCTTTATCTTTCATTGGCGATAACATAAACAAATCGTTATCTAGCATGGTCTCAACCTGAGGCTTTAAGCAAGGGCATGATACTCTGCTATAATTTCCTCACCTTGTCCTCCAGCTTTAGCCCCAGTTGAACGGAAGCACCTGGAAGATGTGTTTTCACAACAGGGGATTAATCCCAAGGATCACCTTTCTTTTAGCTTTAACTAGTGATGTGCTGCTTCCACTGGCACTCACTATTAGCAACTATGACGTGGCAAAGACAAAGTCTGAGAGATTTTTTATTTGTTTAAGCGAACACTCGCATGGTGTTTAATATGTACGAGGCACGGTTCTAGGTGCTTTCTTTACAAGCAAGGACTCCTTAAATCCTCACCAGTCATTATTCATTCTTTACATTTGTGAACACGGAGGCACACAGCTAGCAAAAAGCAGAACCAGGAATCAAGCTTGGCAGTCTGGGGCCAGAATCCATTCTCCTATCTCGATTGCTCACTGTGGTTGCCACCCTAGCAAAAAAACAGGTGCCTCTGAAAAGCGTGGTTGCCAATATTTCCACCCAGTGAATAATGTCCTCGGTTAAAGTCTTTGACAAATAAATGCTGTGGTCCTTAAAGCCGGATCTAATACCTACATTTTTTAAAAATATGTTTAATATCGTATCAAAAGAGCATATCAGAATGCAACGTTCTCAACTACAGTACACAAAGACCAGGTTCGCTTTGTATTTAACAACAACAAAAAAAACCCATGTACTTTCTGCAGACAAGTCTGAAATTATTTTTAAAGATTGATTTATTTATTTTAGAGAGAGGGGGTTGGAGAGGGGCGGAAGGAGAGGGAGAGAGAATCTCAAGCAGACTGCGCTGAGCACGGAGCCCAATACGGGGCTCAATCTCACGACCCTGAGATCATGACTTGAGCAGAAACCCAAGAGTCAGCCGCTCAACTGACTGAGCCACCCAGATGCCCCTAATCTGAACTATTTTAAAGCAAAGTGAAATGCTCACTCTCAGCTCCCCACTTTCCAGAACCAAGTGATGCAAAAATCCCATATTCTTAACAATAATCTGACTTGTTGGAGAAGACATTCAGCACCTTTTCTCTTCAATTCTTCTTTGTAAATTCAGGTTACAAAGTTTATGAAGTGAAAAATGTCAATTGTGTTTAAAAAGGCAAAGGAGGGGGTGAGTCTTTAACCAGGACTTCCCATGAAGTTGGTCTTCAGAATCACAAGCAGCTTCATCAGTCAGAAGAAGGAAACTGAAATACTACTTTTTAGATGGACAGAGGAATTTAGTGATCATTAAACCAGTACTCAAAATGAACTTCAAATCCTTGTCGAATACATGTATGTTTGTGTAAATATCTCTGTTTTATATGGTTATAATCATCTAGCTTAAAGCATACTGCGAATTATGGCCAATCTAGAATCAACTTTATAAAGTAACTAGGAATGACTAGTTAATTAACTTCTGGTTCCTCCAAAATTCAGAAAGGTGGATTTTAGCCCTAATGGATTAAAAACATAAGTACTAGGTGCTTGCTGAGAGCACATCTGGAATCACTTTTATCCTGAAACTGTTGTATAATGAGGTGCTAACATAGCCAACTATGGCTCACCCCCCACTGAAATGAGTGTGTGTGTCCTGGACTTAACCCCTTTTCAGTAGCAAGTTCAAATTCCAGAACAGCTTGTCCAGGGATCATGTCGGCAGGAATGTGCTTGTCTTGGAAACCTATGGACCAAAATATGCTCATCCTTAAGAAAAGTAGATCCTGCAGATAACAGGGACTGGCCAATCCATGTTCTCAGATGTCTCAGAACTGCTGGTTCTCCTATTCTTACCCTCTCTCCAACATCAAGCCCATATTCTCTTCAGCACTACTTGGGAAACAAAAGACAATAAGCAAGAAGTTGTAACGAATCCTAACAAAATATCAAACCAAGACATTTGGGGAGAGGCAATTTTCAGAGGAGACGAGCAATTTTTCACAATGTCACTGATGAAGTGTGTGAATTAACCATAGATTTCATGGCTGTCAATTCACAAGGTTTCCAGTGCAAATAGATTAATCTAATGGCTGCATAATTAGATTTATTAATTCCCATGACATGACATTCAGAAGTGGAATAAGAAGACAGGGGACCTGGGTTCTACCCCCAGTTTTCCCACTAACCAGTAAATAGTTCAGCCAGTGATGTTATTTTCCTGCCCTTCATAAAATTAGTCAGATAAATCTCTAAAATCCCTTCCAACTCAGAATCTTAGACTCAAAAGTTTTTTACTGAACCTCAGATACGTATATATGTGTATGTGTGTGTAGATGGGGTGTGGGGGGATTCCAAACAACCTATTGAAGAGTAAAATCGGCATGAAAATCCAGATGCTGCTCTATCCCATTCAGACAACTTTTTAGTTATCATTTCTTCCTCATACAGGTCACATGGAGTGCTCACGGAAACACACCTTGAGTTCCCATCGTTTATACCCTTCAGTCTCTCTCATTTCCTTCCCACTTCTTACCCACCATCACACCAAAAGGGATATAGTATAGTGCAGAAATTTGCAAAACTGTAAAACAATGCCACCCTGTAACACAATGTCGTCCCTCTCCCTAAATGTTTTTCTTTTGAGAAATAGAGCTATTTTCACTTTAAAATATTATGTATGTTAGCACATTGTTGGTTTCTTATTTTTTTTTAAGATTTTATTTATTTATTTGAGACAGAATGAGACAGACAGAGAGCACATGAGAGGGGGGAGGGTCAGAGGGAGAAGCAGGCTCCCTGCCGAGCAGGGAGCCTGAAGCGGGACTCCATCCAGGGACTCCAGGATCATGACCTGAGCCGAAGGCAGCCGCTTAACCAACTGAGCCACCCAGGCGCCCGGTTTCTTATTTTTTAATGACTTAAATATGTTTAAGTTTTTAATATGGCAAATATTAATAAATACAATCCACCTGAACAAACCCTTTGCAGTCCTCAATAATTTTTAAAAGTGCACGGTGGGGGTCCTAAGACCAAAAGTTTGAGAACTACTAGCGCAGTGGTTAAGATCACAAACTCCAGAGCCAGACTGGCTGAGTTCAAATCCCATTTGTACCACTTGGGAGCTGTGTGACATTGGGGACAGTTGCTCAACATCCCTGTGCCTCAATTTCTTCATCTCTCAAAGAGGCGTAATAATAACATAGCTTGCCTCATAGGGTGGTCACGAGGCTTAAATGAGTTGGGGCATGTGCTGTACTTAGAACTAGTGATGTTATCCATCACTCTCTTTGGTGTCCTTCCCTTCCTCTTCACCACCTCCATTCCCGTTTTCTCTCTCTATCTCTCTCTCCCTGTTGTTTGTTTGTTTTTGCTTGGTCTGCTCTGGTCTGGCCTAACTACAGCTGCCTCCGCCTTAAGCCAGCAAGTAGCTGTGACAAGCATTGCTTCTGCCTGAGCAGAAGGTGTAGCTGCCCAGGTCCCCCCATCAACCACCGCTTTCCTACCCCTGTGCTGGGCAGCCAGCTGTACTTTGAGTTTGCCCTTCACAGAAGCTCCATCAGCAAAAGACACCTGGAAAATCAAAGCAAGCAACGCTACATTTTTAAAAACATGCTATGTCAGATGAATTAAAACATAAAGGAGAAACTTTAGCCTTAGGAATAATCAATGAAACAGAAGAAGGAACTAGAGAGAAAATGCAAGCAATTACATTCATTCTTTAAGAGAAAACGTGGTTGGGGGGGCACCTCAGTGGCTCAGCTGGTTAAGTGGATGCCTTCGGCTGGGGTCATGATCTCGGGGTCCTGGGTTCAAGCCCCACGTTGGGCTCCGTGCTCAGTGGGGAGTCTGGTTCTCCCTCTTGCCCTGCTTGTGCGCACTCTCTGTCTCAAGTAAATAAATAAAATCTTTAAAAAAATTTAAAAAGAATAAATGAAAACATGGTATTTACCCAGCCTCCTTCCAAATTTTGAACTATTATTTTTCACTGCTTTCCAGCTCCTTTTTAAAATCTCTCTTCCTCCTCCCAGAAAACCTTCTCTCCCCAAGAAACTTCAAGCCATCAGCTGGTTTAAACATTCTGATGAACCTGATTCCCATCATATGCAGGTGACTAATAACCATTTAACCTTGGGGGGGATGGCTTTGAGCTTTATTAATATATATAATCATAATGCCTTGTTTTATATTAGTTTTCTAATCTACAAAGTATTTTCACATAAATTTTCCTTTAATTCTTGACAATCGGCATTTTATTATTCCTATTTTAGAGTTTAGGAAACTGAGGCTCAGGGAAGCTGGCAAATTTGCCCAAGATCACAAAGCTTTGGACAGAAATTAAACTGGGGTACAAATGAAACTGGACGATCTTTTAAACCCTGGGGGAGTGGGATTGGCTGAGCGAGGAGGGGCGGGGCCTGGTGGGGAAAGGTGGAACTGGACTATTTTTGTCAGGGGGTTACCACTTAAGCAAATCTTCTCCATTGTGGAAATAACCTCTACTACTCAGGGCTTTTCATAGCTTTTTCATTGCCCCCACAACTCAAGCTATACATTCTCTAAGAATTTCAAGATTTACCTTCATTTTTTTATTTACTAATTTGTTTCCACAACAGCTACCTTGGATACTTGTTCTAAGGAGGAGTTTTAAAACCCCATGCCAGGATGCCTTATATTGGGGCTTATATTGGGGCTGCTTCTGAATAGAGTGTTTGTAAATGGACAACTGTCTGTATCGCATGTGTGATGTCATTAAATATATATTTGGTCATTCCAAAACTATCTGGCATTTGTCCTTTACCAACATTACTATTTTAGTTTCTCAATCATGCGAGCTTAAAATGTACAGCTGAATCTAATGAATGTCAAACTTGGGCAGTGACTCAAGCTGATTAGAGGGCTTTTACACACATAAAAAATTAAGATTCACAAAGGATCGGTTGGGGGTGAATATTCACTTTATTTTTTTAAAGATTTATTTATTTGAGAGAGAGTGTGCGTGAATGAGTCAGGGGAGGGGCAGAGGGAGAGACAGAAGCCCAAGCAGACTCCCCACTGAGTGTGGTGCTTGATGCGGCGCTAGATTCCAGAACCCTGAGATCATGACCTGAGCCAAAATCAAGAGTCGGCTGTTTAGCCAACCAAGCCACCCAGGCAGCACCCCCTTTTTTTCAAAGATTTATTTCAGAGAGAGAGAGAGCACGGGAAGGGTGAATATTCACTTTAAAGGAAACAAAGAGGAATGCTTTTGAACCATCATCTGAATATGTTTAAATTTGCATTAATTTAAACACAACTGTTAAGAAATTTTACCTATGTGAAATAACAGACATCTGAAATATAAATGTGATGTTCTTTGCATGTAAAAGAACTAAGCAATCTGAAATATTTTTTAGCAATAGTGGTATGTTTAAGCCAATAAAACCGTTCTTTTACCTATTTTTTGTAACTTATCAGTTCTGTCCAGTAGAACTTTCTGCAATAATGAAAATGTCTGTTTCAGTGCTGTCCAATAGGGTAACCATCAGTCACATGTAGCTATTGAGTACTTGACATATACCTAATGCTACGAGGACCTTGATTTTTAATTTTATTTAATTTTAATTAAGTTTAAATAGCTTTGTGTGGATAGTAGATATGCATTGGACAGAGCAGTAATAAGGTCCCCTTTCAGCAATAAAAAATCCTATGGTTCTATCATTCTAAGGATCCCAAATTGTACGATCAGGATTAAATCTGTGGTTATTAAACCTCTGAACATAATTAGTTACTAAAGTAAAACTGGCTAACCAGACACAAAATTTTTCAGTTGTTTTTGTTCTTATTTAATACACTTCAAAAAACTGCAAAATAACAACTGGGGCAGTAGCATATATACACATTCAAACAAAATATATACCCCTGGCCTTGGGTAGTTAATACCTAGTGGAAAAGATAGACAGGCAGACAGATAGATAGATAGATAGATAGATAGATAGATAGATAGATAGATGATAGATAAAAAGAAAAAGAAGGAATACAAGGAAGTATAAGAAAGAAGGGAGGTTGGGGGAGTTCAGTATGGACCAAGAATGGACAGAGACTATGTTCTCCATGGGTACATTGGTCTCCTGGTTTGTGTTAAATCCCAATTCGGTACATCCTTACAAGACAAGACTGACATAAACTCACCCTTTTAACCAGTACTGCTGACTTCCTATTTTAGGACAAACAACTGTGCTGAGCTCTGGGGACACACTGTTGAGCAGGACAGAATGTCTGCCCTTCAGGAAACTGATGGATCTCCTAAGAGGCAGAGCCAGGTGAACAAGCAATGAGAATAGAGGGTGCTTGGTTATAAGTGCTACCACAGTAGACTCTGGGTGGCACATGAGCACACAGAAGAGTCTTCTAAACCATTCCTGAAGGGTCAGGGAAGGTTTCAAGGGCAGAAAAGAAGGTTCCAGAAAGAAAGAAGGAAGGATAGAAGGGAGGGAGGGAGAGAGGAAGGAAGGAACCCATAGTATCTTATTGAATGTATCCAATATTCATGTTTCTTTTGGAAATTTCCTTTTCACTTTACATTATGTCATTGACCATTTCAAGGGTGTTCACTTCTTGACTACATTTCAGTCAATATATATTTATCCAACACTGACAGTTGACCAGCCTCATCCTCATTTTCCTAGAGGTCTCACCACTTACTAGGGGCTAAAGGTATTTGAAAACAAATATTTCTCCTGAGGAAAATAAATCCCTAGGTCAAATATTTCAATAGTCTTCCACGTATGAAAAATGTAATAATACTGCCTTGGAATGCATGATTTCTTCATAAGTTTCTTTTTTAAATTGCGTGTGGTTTTCCACCCAAACTAAATTTAGACATTTCTCCAAAATAAACCTCAGGAAAGCTAAATAAATAAAGGGGGGGGGTGGATCCCACCAAAATGTAAATTTAATATTTCAATACAATTATGTTTGTTGGTAGGAAATTTCCATAGCATAGTGACCACAGCATGGGCTTTATTTCCAACAGTCTGGCTTCAAATTCCAGTTCCTCCACTTACAAACTGAATGGCCTGAGGCAAGTTATCTAATTTAGACATGCCTCAATTTCCTTACCTGTAAGGAATGAGCTAAGGTGTATAATGGGACCGAAACAGCCCCCACCTCACACAGTTGATGAATTAAATATTCACATATTTATAAAGAACTTAAAACAGCGCCTATCCCAAGCAGTACACAAATACTGGCTGTTCTTTTTAGTTACAATAATTCTAACTGCAGAAACCTATGAGAAGACAATATACATAGTTCCGGCGCAGAAGTTAAAACCAGTGTAGAAATGGCATCCGGCAGGCTCAGCAGCTTTTTCTAGTCTGTGCTTTTGCCTCCAGGGGGAAATGAGCGAAAAAGGCCCCAGAAGAGGCTGTGAGGAACCCTGAGCAGAGCAAACCCACAATGCCTTCGCAGGCAACGCAGCTGGTAAACAAAGATCTTAACTTTCTAAATCAGGCTAGTATTTTTTCTTTTTAATTTGCTTCCAAGTCTTTGATGGAATGACTTGAGGAAAAGGAAAAGGTCACAATTACTAGAAAGAACCTGAAAGGACACGAGAGATGAAACAGTTGGAATACTTCTGTAATAAATGTTTCCTTACAAGAGCCGCGATATGGGCGGAGTGTCTGTGCAATGTCTACTCAATACAGCAGAAGGATAAGAGGGAATCTTTGGAATGCCGATTTCCAAAAGACTTAACGGGGGAACCATCTGGAACCAGCTGCACAAATCCCACGTTCACCGAAACCTCACGGGTTGCCTCGTGGGTCTGGGGGTTTAATCGGACAAATCCCAGTGCCTGTGGGTCTCCCAGGGCACAGATGATGGGCCAAGGCCGCACCCTTCCTTCCGTCGGTCCGTCCCTCCCTCCGGTGCGCGCTTTCCACCGCCGCGGCTCTCCACGTCAGGAGCCACGTACACAGGCACGGACAGATGCCAACAGGGCGTGACCGTTTCCCACACTGCAATCTCCCAAGCAGGGCACCCCGCCGCGGCCTGGCGCCTTCGCAAAAACCCCTCAGGACCTCCAGCCCCCCTCCCCTCTGCGGCTTTCCTCAAAGCACCCCGGGATTAGCCCCGCCGTTTGAGGGCTAAGTTTCCCCGTCACAGGCGGGCGCTCGGCTCGCCCGGGGCGAGCGTGGCCCGCGCGCACTCGGCAGCCGCCCAGAAGGCCCCGGCCACACGAGAGGGGGCGTCGGCTGGGCCCCTGCCTCCCTCCCTCCTCCCTCCCTCCACCCCTCCCTCCCAGCGCCGCGGGGCCTCTGCACCTCCAGCGTCCTCCCCTCCTCCTCCCCTGCGCGCCTCCCCCAACACATTCCTCCTCCCCCTCCCCGCTGTCCTCGGCACCCCCCCCCCGCCCCCGCCCACCGCTTCTCCTCTTCCACCTCCTCCTTCTCCTCCCCTCACTCGCTCCTCTCCCCGCCGCTTCCCCGCCCGGGGCTCGGGAGGCGGCGCCTGGTGAATCACCGTCACGTGGGCCCCGGGTGCGCAGAGGCGGGCTGTTCCTTGGCGGCTCTGGCGCTCCGCGACTTAGTGGAAAATTCCCGGAGACCTACTGGGGCTGCGCGGCGCCGGAGGCCCCGCCCGCCGCCTCCCCCCACCCCCCCCCCCCCCCCCTCCCCCCCCCTCCCCCCTGCCCCCCCTGCCCCCGTCTGTCGGCCGTGGCCCGGCCCCGCCACTGCGGAGGTTCCTTGTCCCTCGGGAGCGGCGCTGCGCACGCCCCGCCCGCTGCAGCCCCTAGGCTGGCGCCGCCCGCGCCGCTCGCCCTCGGTTGGCAGCCCTCGCTTCCTTCGCGCCCCTCCTTGGGGCTCCGAGCCGCCGCGCGGCCTTGCCCCCGACCTTGTGTGTAGCCCGCTGGCATCCTGAGAAGCGAGGAGCGGCGTCCTGGCGCCTCCGCCTTCGCCTGTGGGGCGCCGCAAGCCCCCTCAGTCCCGCCACCCCAGATCCGCAGGACACGGTGGAGGGAAAGACAAAGGGAGCGGACGGTTCCGATCTTGTCTTTCACTCAGTTAACGCACTGCGTCGTCGCTCCAACAAAGCACATCCTCGGCCCAATTTTATTTTACTTACCCCCACTTAACCACCAGGCAAATAAACAAGTTATTTTCCCTATCCCATAACATTCCTCACTTCGTTTTTCCAACCGCGAATGAAACTTATTCCTGAGACAGCAACTTCGGGGAGTTTGTTGACCTCATCCACCCAGGGGTGACAAATGGCTACACAATGACATTATTTCACTCAAAAGGGGTGTGTTATGCGCGTGGTTCCCCTCAAGAAAACAAATACATTTAACAGTTTCAGCGACTGGCTGGTTCTGGACTGCCCCTCTGGGTGGATGTCCCTGACTGGGGACAGGGGTTGAAAAATGGCACTATCGCCAGATGTCCCCCAAAAAAGTTACTTGGAACTAGGATGCTGGCATCTTAATCAGACACAGGGTGCCCAAGATTTCAGCTAAAACTGGGAGTTTTACCTGAGTAAGGATTCCAGAACCAAGCTCAGATATTAAAATGCTTTCCGTCTAAGAACCAGAATTACAGGTATGTTAATTTTAATAAACCCCTATTTGAGTATCTTAGCCCCAGGCAAAGAAAGATCCAGAAACTGACGGAAGGCCGGGAATGTTAACCCATTGTGGCCTAAGAGTAGTTTGAGTAGAACACAACTTGCAGTTACTGTCATTTCTTTTTGGACAAGAAAACAGACCACTAACAATTAAGCATTAAAAAAAAAAAGGTATTTTAAATCACCTTATTTTGGAAAATTTTAAGAGTCTGAAAATTCAAATTTTCAAAAGAAGGGAGCATACTATACTATTCGATAAAACATAAACCTTCTCTTTACTAAATATATACACATTTTGTCTTCTAGCTTAATTTGCGATTCCTAGTGAAAACTTGGCGCGTTCTGAATAACCTGGAAGCCTGTACGTGACAATTCACATCTGTGATTTTGCTTTCACATTTCACTTTCCAAGCACTTATTGCTAATTAGCAGGTATCAGTTTACCCAGTGAAAGAACTATGGTCAATAAATCCTTCCTCTTTCTGACACTGTTTTCGTTCACATTAATTATTATATATTACACCTAGCAAAATAGACCATCTCAGGGTCACATGAAAAGGCCGATGGATAAATACCACAAAAAGGTCATTATTCAAGCCATGCCTTCCCATTTTACTTGGGGAAGAGACAAGAAAAACAGAGTACTGGTACTCTGGAAAGTTCTATAGTCCTGACAGAACTGAATATGTTGATACTAAAATATCTGTAAAATTACCTAAATATTTTTTTTTTATTTTTAAAGTTGAGCTTCTGTGGACACCATGATTTTCTTTTTTCTAACTGAGAAATGAGGTGTGCACTTACAGAACAGTAATGCTTCCAAACATATGGCTTCACAATATGCATCTTGTATTTTTTGTGTATGGCTATGTTACCTAATTCTGGCCAGTAGGACCTAAGACCTCTACAGTAGTACTTCCAGGAAATGTTATCTCTCATAATAAAATTGATTCACAGAATCGACATTCCTTTCTTCGTGGATATGGCCCTGTCTGCATATGACCCCTGAAACCACTGCAGCCAACATGTGACCATGATAGGAGACATCTTGAGCATGCCAAAGATGTCAGAGTGAAGAGATGGTGAGCTCTTAATCTTTGAGTAGATTATCAAGGCCAAGAATTAACCCTATGACTGCCCTATCTATGGACTTCCTATTATATGAGATAGTATATGAGTATATGAGTCATTACTTAAACCACTTTTAATGGCATACTGTGTTTCTTGCAATAAAATATTTTCTGCTGCTGACAACCTCCCTGTGCTGGCCTGCCTCCAGGATAGCGCCCAAAGATTCTCACCTCCTGGCATTCACATCTTCGTGTAGTCCTCTCCTAAAAACTGACTCAGGGCTTGCCAGGCAGGCCATCAGATAACTACAGACCTAGCTGTCAGCTGACTGCAACCTCATAGGAGACTCCAAGCCAAAACACACAACTGAACTGCTCTTGAACGTCTGCTTCATAGACTGAAATTTTGAAGTTTCAGCCACTAAGTTGTGGAATGATTTATTACACAGCAATTGCTACCTAATGGAGTATCCTTCAGCACCAGAAAAACATGCTAAAGTCACCAGGGTGCTCAGACCGTTAATATTATTGCTTTGGGCTTGTGAGCTGTCTTACAAAGACACAGTACAACCCTTCATTTGTTGAGCACCTACTAAACATAATGCCAAGAATAAAAGACACAAAATGATAAGAAGAGGAAAAAAAAGAGAGCAGAGAGAGGAATTTGTTGAGGAACTTGGGAGAGACAAATGCTAAGAAATATGTAAGTCATTGGAATAAAGGGACAGCTGTGGTTGGGAAGGGAAGGGTAGGATTTCACTATTTCTTCCTAATGCCAGTGTCCATACTTGAATTTTGAGTACCACTGTCCCGACAAGAATGTTGGGCTGTGTACATTGCAAAAGGTCATATTAACTAGGTGAAATGAAGCCATTAGAAAGCAAGTCTTGGGATCCGTTCTCACACTTGTGGCTTACAGAACACTGGGTCAGGAAAAACTTGTCCTTTTCCACCATCAAGCCATCGCAACAGACATTTATTCAGTGTATTATTTGCTATGCACTGTGTTAAATTCACAAATTCATAGAACTCTTTCTATATATCAGGTGCTGTTGCAAAACAAAGGACTTTTCCTTTTGGAGTTATTCCACAAAGGGGTCTGGCAGAGAGGCAGGAAGGTCATAAGGAAGTCATAAACAAATAAACACATGATTAAATAATATGTTCTCATACCATGAAATCAATGCAATAAAAAACATAGGACAGTGGTGAAATGGAGATTGCATGCAAGGGACAACTTTTGCCAGAATGATCAAGGAAGTTTTTTGTTTTTGTTTTTTTTTTGAGGAAGCAACATTTAAACTGAGATGTAAGTGATAAGAAACCCCCATACAAAGATCTAGGCAGGGAGATTTCTAGGTGGAAGAAACAGCAAGTGCAGAGCCCTGAAAAGGGAATAACTTAAGAGTGTTTTAGGGAGAGAAATAAAATCAATGTGGATAGTATGTGGAGAAAAGAAAAAGTGGTAGGAGATGAGGCCGAGGAGGTAGGCAAGGGCACAACCAGGTCATGCCATGGTGAGTGAGGAATATGGATTTTATTCTGGGTGCCATGAGCAGTCACTGGAGGGGTTTAAAGGAAGGGAAATAACTTATCCCTTCATTATTTAAGGGATTTTATTTCTGTTCTGAGGTCTTTCTGACGGCTGGGTAGAGAATGGAAGCCCAGCGATGAGTTAGACTGTGGCTTTTGCAGTGATCTAGGAGAGAGGTGGCAGTCCCTTGGACTAGGACCAGAACAGTGGAGATGGTAAGAAGTTGCAGGATTCTGAATTTGTTTGGAGGCAGGGCCCTCAAGATTTGCTGATGGGATTGGATATTTGAGGAAAAGCAGGGCTCAAGATGACTCCGTGGTCTGGGGCCTAAGCTTCCTCATGAACGGTGGTGTTATTTTTCGAACCTGTAAAAGGTAGAAGAGGAACAGTTTTGCTAGGGAAATCAAGAGTTCTGTTTTGGCCAGTAAGGGATAAGATAGATGCCCTTTAGATAAACTAGATAGTATGTTTCCTCTGGTCCTAGAGAAGCTCAAAACGCTTTACTCCTGCATTTATTCACTCAACAAAAATGTATTGTCCGGCACTGTTCTAGGTGCTGGAGCCAACAGTGATCAAAGCAGATTGTTAACCTTAAAAATACAACTGCCAGTTAAGATGGGTTTATTTGGGAATGGCAGAGAATTACAATCTGGGTCAGGCAAGCCAAGGAAAAACCATAGGCAAGTCCAACAAACAAAAGAGGGGAACCTTACTTTATGGAGAAGAAGGAGGAAGTTGGGAGGGGTTGTTTTGAACAAGAGTCCAATGGAGAGAAGCAAGAGTTCAAGTGATGACAGTTTCTCATCCACTGAGTTACAAGGGTAGTTAATTTCTTGAAGAAAATGCAATGTACATCTTCTCATGTTGGGGCCTGTTGAGGATTCTTCTGTTGGGTCTATAATTGACAATTCTTTTCATAATTGACGTTGAGTCATAACAACACCCCCTACCAGCCTCCCGTTCTAGCATCCCAAACCCACATTAGTGAGGTTTCCCTTTATTAATTTTCACAAGATTAAATTCCAGCCTTCATGGAGCTTACATTCTAGTGAGGGAGATAAACAATAAATAAACAAATAAATAAATACAATCCAGGTAGAGACAGGTATCATAGAGAAAAAACTTATTCAATTCACCCATCTACGCAGAAAGTACCTTCTTTTTACAAGCGACTAGGCTGGGTATGATTAGTCAGATTCTACCCTGAAAAGACACTAACATAAAATCTGTTACATAGACAACACAAAAAGAAGCCCACAAAAAGATACTTACAAAGCACTAAGTTCAAAGTAGAATGAGATCAGTTTCAAATGGCAGCATCTAATCAAGAAAAATTAATGAAAGTTGTGGTATTTAAGCTGAGCCTCAAAGGAAAGATAAAGTTTAGATATACAGTAATGGCAGGCAGCTGCCTACCACAAGGAAAACTAAAGGATAGGGATAGAAATATAGGCTAGGGCCAGATCAAAGAAAGCCATGAAAGCCAACCTACAAACGGAACTATTTAGGGGTGCCTGGGTGGCTCAGTCAGTTAAGCGTTTGACTCTTGATTTCTGCCCAGGTCATGATCTCAGGGTGGTTAAGATTGAGCCCCACATCTGGCTGCCTGCTCAGCAGGGAGTCTACTTGAGATTCTCTTCCTCTTTCTCTGCCCCTGCCCTCCCAAATTAAAGAAAAAAAAAAAAAGGAAGAAAGGAAGAAAACAAAAGATTTGGTTGGAAATGGAGGGTAGAAAGAAGCATATTTAGTATTTAAGCCCACTTTGGGCAAAGTAAAATGCTGGATAAATAGAATTTTGAAGAACATCCTAAAGACCAGTTGTTTAACAACCATTTGGGAATATCAATTCCTTATGCCCCCGGGAAACAAAACCTCTGTATTTTATTAGGTCACAATGGTCAAATAATTCTACAGAAGACAACTATCTTCACTAGAAAGTTCTAACAATCTACCTTGACTGCATTTCTGAAAATTCAAAATTGACAACTGATATTTGTGATTATTTTTCTGTCATAGGATAGGTTTGCTTTCAGTAGCTTTCAAAATTCTTTGATCCCAACCCACAGTAAGAAATACATTTTACATCACAACTCAGAATATATACATATGTATAAATCAAAATTAAAGTTTTATGGAATAGTACTTAGCATTACTATATATAGCATAGTGGTATCTTTTATTCTATTTTGTTCTACGGCACTCAAGAAAAAAAGCTCATAGTAATCCACTGAATTCATCTCTATCCGTCACTGTGTTCCATGCGGCAGTTTGAAAAACATTCTTCTAAAACATTAGCTTGGAAATTAAGCAAAATTGTAGCACTTCTAACCAACAAGCATTGGGCAGCACAGGCTCCCAGAAATTGGGAAAGGGCACTGTGTCCCACGCATTTTAGCCAAAGCATATCAGGCCTCAGTTGGAAGCCACTTGAGTTAACAGATGCACCTCAGATTGGCCTTTGAAAAACTGGCAAAAGAAAAGCAGATGTTTCAATACCTCCCACTCTTTTTTTTTTTCCACCATTTACTGTTCAGGTTCTAATACAGAGGTCAGAACAAGATTACAGTCCTTCCCTCAACACATACACACACACACACACACAAACACGCATACATACACCCTTAATTTTACAGGTTCTCTAAAGTATGTGTTGCAATACAAACCACCAAAAAGTCCAAAGGACAAGAGATCCAGCTGTGAGGGTGCAACTTGCCAACCAAAACCACCAACCCTGAGGGCTTCCTTAGCACATCTGACTGGGCAAGGGGACTCACCTGGATGAAACAGCTGTTTAAGACCTGATTTTTATCGGTTGAAACCTGATATAAAGAAACTTCCAGGGAGTCCTCTCTAACCCACCGCTAAGATTGCTCTCCGGACAAGAGTTGATTGGTTTTATTAGGGAACGAATGTGGAAGAAAGGTAAGTTTTTTCAGCCCTGATTGTGTGTCAAATGCCAAACCTACCTTGGGGAAGTTCACAGTCTCCCTGGGGAGACCAGACTACAAACTGGAACAATTTTGAGTACAAGACAGCACAGGTTTAAAAAGCCCAGCACCACATGGTTTAGAGAACAATTCGTGCAAAAAGAGGGGGCCAGCCTGAGGCTCAGTGACTAAACCTCGAGGAATGGTCAGGAGAAAGTTGGGCGGGAAAGCAAGAAAGAGTATTGTTTAGGTGGGACTGGTCTGACCAACACAAGGGTTGGGGACCCGAGGAGCGCAAAGGGGAAATCGGGTCCTCCCTTGTCAATCATGAACACTGGTGCAGGCCCAGGACACCCGCAGCCTCACGTGCCACGGAAATAGACAGCTGTACAGATTTCCTCAGGAAAACATTGAAAGCAAAAATTGTGATCACACCCAACCCTTTCCTCTATGCCCTGCCCAATCTCTCCCACGTCCCCAAAAGGAAGAGAGCAGTAGGTCAAACTCGTTTGTTTATTCATTCATTCAACAAGCATTTCTCCTAAGGGGCCTTTGTTTCCAGCAAGGGATGAACTGTTTCCTTTCCGCAGAGGATTCCGCAGCGAAGGGGCCCCCTAGTTGCCTGGCTCAGCAAGACCACATCACCACTGGAAAGGAAGGACCGGCTCGGGAGAAAGTCTCCCAGACCAGCATTCCAGTGGAGCCAGCGCCTTTGTAAAAGGCGAGGAGGGCGAGAAGAGCTCTCAAATTGGGTCGAGGGTGGTGGAATGAGTGAAACGTGTCTGCAAAAAGGAAAACTGGATACTCCTACATCTCCTCAAAAGAGAGGGTCCCCCCCAACCCGAGGCCCAAACCAGGATCTCCTTTCAAGGGGTCTGGCTTGCTGGTCAGGATGTAGCATTTCCCCTAGTAGGGTTTTCCACGTTCGTACAAAAAGGATAGACCGAAATGCAGCTGCCAACTGACCCCGCCAGGCTAGTTTTGAAGAGAGCAGGTCTAGTTGGAGAAGAAAGAACGAGAACGGAAACCGACCATGGAGACAACGTTGCTGCATTAGTCCAAGTTTGCGAGAGAAAAACCCCAAGTAAATCACAAAAATAACAGGCAGGAAAGGGTTGGGTGGGCGGGATGTGTCCCCAAAAATCCTTGAGGAGAAAGCAAAGACTGCTGGTAACTCGGACGGAAGGGATTGAAGGAGAAAGCTCCGGAAAGACAACGGCATGTGTTGGGCACCTATCGAGGTTGAAATGAACTGGCCAAGGGAAGCATGGGGGGGGGTCTTTCGGGGCTGACCAGGAGACCTGAGAGAGCGGGGTCTGGCTTTGCCCCAGGGTGGGGGACGCCAGCGGGCGGGGCCGGCCGCCCGAGTGGGCCGGGTGGGGGGGGGGGGGGGGGGGGGGGGGGGGGGCGGGGTCTGCGGGCCCGGGCGGGCCGGGGGCGGAGCCCAGGTAGTGTTGATACACAAAGAGAAGGCACCCGGGCGGCCGCGGCCCCGCCCCCTGACGCGTCCTCCTGAGCTGCCGCTATAACCCGCTGCCCGGCAGACAGAACCATATCCGCGCGACACCGCCGTCCCGGAGCGTCTTCCCCACAGCAGCGCCCGCAGCCGGACCACGCGTTCCCGCATACTCGCACCTTTCCCTCGAGACGGTGGACGCCGGACAATTGGGGTGGCAACAACTTGCCATTTCTTTTTTTTTTAATTAAAATTATTTCTCCTGCCTATTGTTGGTTTTTGTTTTTGTTTTACGATTTTTGTTAGCCGAGAAAAACCCACCGAAGGCGTTTGCGTGACGTTCCCGGATACAGGAGCGGAGACCACCGAGGTAACGCGCGCGGGGGCGTCTGTGCGAAGGACGCGGGGCCCCGGGCGGGAGTGGGGGAGGGGCGTCCGGGAGGGGCCGCGGCGGGAAGGTAGCTGCGGAGGTTGTTTCCTCCCGGCACTGGCGTGTCCGGTCGGCGGGACCCGCCTTCGGTTCCGGCCCCTACGGGGGTCGCCGCACTCTTCGGGCGGGGGAGGGGCGCGGCGCGGGGGCCGCGTACCCGCTGGGAGCGGAACCGCATCCTCCCGTTAGGGGGAGGGGAACCAGCCCGGCCGCGGCTTCGCTGCGGCAAGTCTTGTGACTGATTTGCATTAATTAAAAAATTAGATCGAGGGGGCCTGGAATATGGGGGCAGCGGAGGAAGGTTCGGGCTTCTGGTATACAGAGGCCACGATTGGGGAAGACGGGCCAGGAACATTTGATAATCGGAGATCGATATTGCATCAGTTTCTTTTCCGGGCATAGGAGTGGCCGGCCGGGCGAAGCGCTCGCGAGCCAAATGCCTGTAGACTAGTGTGCTCGAGGGCACGGGCGTGCGCGTGTAAACAAACTCTCGGCGCCTCTGGTCGCCGAGGAACGGGCGTTCTCCCCTTTTCGGGAGAGGACCCATGTCAGCCCTTTCTGCCCCCTTTGAGTCCGCTCTCTGCCGCAGAGGCATTTCCCCATGTGGGGACTCCAGGCATGAAAAGGCGGATTACGCGCATTGCCGTTGCAAATGCTAGAAACTGGGTGGGATGTGTGCCCTGCATGCCTGTGCATGACCAGAGAGGCTGGAGGAAAGCCGAAACAGAGCCCCCGTGCACCCCTCCCCTCAGACTTGGGATAATGGAGAGGGTGCAATACTAAAATTCTCTGGAGAGGGGCCTGGGGGTCCGGAGGGCGCGGGCCTCTGCGGGCGCATCGCCGCGGCGGGACCATCTTTGTTCTTCGCGGCTCCGCTGTCTGTACTTTTCCGCCCCTCGGCGCGCCCCCGCCCCTCGCGCTCAGCTGGTACTTTTCCACTCGTCTGGCCGGGGATGAATCAGCCGCGCTGCGCCTCCCGGCGGCGTCACGTGACCACGGCGGGCGGGCGCCGCAGTCTTGACGCGCCGCCTCTACCTTCGCAGGCAGCCGCGCGGGCCGGTGCACAGCCAAGGACAAAAGGAGCCCAGTGTTCCTCGCTGCACCCTCTATTCCTCCCGGTGCCAGCATGAAGAAAGCCGAAATGGGAAGGTTCAGTATTTCCCCGGATGAGGACAGCAGCAGCTACAGTTCCAACAGCGACTTCAACTACTCCTACCCCACCAAGCAAGCAGCTCTGAAAAGGTGGGAGAAGTTGTGTGCTTTTTTTTTTTTTTTTCCTTTTTTAAACGCCTTGCGGGGGTCAGGGGTTCTTTACCTAGGACTCTGCTTCGGTTGCGGTAATTTACCGTAGTATTTGGAGAGTGTGTAATCTCTGAAAGTATCCGATTGTCGCATTGACAGTACCTCTTGTGAAAGGCGACTCCTACTTAACACGCATTTCTGGGAAGGTGTGTGACAACTAAAGGGCAGTTTGTGTTAAAGCATTCCGTTGTATGTTTCAAAACGACTGAGAATTCCTTTTTTTCCCTCACAGCCATTATGCAGATGTAGATCCTGAAAACCAGAACTTTTTACTTGAATCAAATTTGGGGAAGAAGAAGTATGAAACAGACTTTGTAAGTTGAAAATAGCAATTTGTGTGTCTGTGGCTTTATGGAGTAAAAGAATAGTTTTACTTTTAGATTTCAATCTAACTTGCCCAAAGCTGGTTTTCTCCATTTAATTATTGTTATATGTTTGGTTATCGTTTTCCCTCTATGTAGCATCCAGGTACTACTTCCTTTGGAATGTCAGTATTTAATCTGAGCAATGCGATTGTGGGCAGTGGAATCCTTGGGCTTTCTTATGCCATGGCTAATACTGGAATTGCTCTTTTTATGTAAGTATGTGTAAGTAGTGAGTCTGCCATGCAGGGCAGTTAATATGATGATAAAACATAAAACTAATGGCTCCAGAGACGGAATTTACAGTCGAAATAGTTGACTTAAAAATCATTTGTGTGAAATTTAAAATTAGAAATCCAAAAACCTCCTTATTCTAGTATCTAACTGCATGATATCAAGAAAGCCAATTAGAAATAGGACAACACTGAAAACTGATAATTAAACCAAAAGTATTTAAGTCAATGGGAATAGTTAAAACAAAGTTGTAACAGGGGTTGGATGTTTAAAAAGAACTATTGATAAATCCAAGGTAGTTATTTATTCTGGGAAAATGGGAAGCAAAAAATATTAATAAGCATGGTACATCCAGGTCAGTTTATAAATTGACATAGTCTCCCCAAGAACCTTTGCATAGCGCAAACAGACTTTTTAGAATATATAGGGTGTGGTGGTATTTGCTTAACCTAGAACATGTTCTAAGAAAAGTGAGTCATAACTTTCTGGACACTGAAAAGACACCCATATGTTGGGGGGGTTTTTTGTTTTTGTTCTAATATTTATTTCTTCCAGGTCTGTGTGATTGCCACATGCCATAGCAAAAAAATAAATATTTTAATAAGTATCTGCTTTTAAATGTTCTTTTCCCTAGTTGCCCAGTTAAAATGATTTATTCCTATGCTTTCTAGCATAAATGCCTAGAATAGGATTTTGGAGCAATAGAAGACTTTAGAGCAGTGGTTCTTAAACCACTGTGTGGGGTCACTGATTCTCAGATAATATAATAAGAAAAGTAGGAACCCTATTTCCAAGGGGGAAAAGGTACAAAATAAAAATACATGTGAATTTGAATATACGTTTTCAATGATATTTGTATTGTAGCTGTTAATTTTAAGTACCCAGGAGCCCCTGGTAAGGCAGTTTCTGTGGAAGATAGGGTGACTTATTGCGCAGATGAAGAAACCACACCTTACAGGGAGCAGGGAATTGTCCCGTTGTGACAGATGTGTTTTAGTTAGCTGACTGGTGCCATCTACTCAAGTGATTTTCTCCAGCAGAATAGAATGTTCATGAAAAGAAAAGCAGACCTTTGCAAAGTTCTGCTTTGTGGGTGAAGCAGAACTGAACTGTACTGAAGTTAAGCCTGGCTTTGAACATTGGAAGCTAGGATTCCAGCAGTTTGCTTTATTAGCATGAAGCTTTCTGAGATCTTTTACTAAGATGAAGGAATTTACATAGGAAGGACCCTAGAGTTTTAAAGTTTTTACTGGGGAACTTGAATGGCCTCATTCCAAAATACTTCCTGACTCTTACTATAACAACTGGAGACCCTCTTTAAATGCTGCCAGTGTGGTTATAGTTAACATGAGATAAAATGGCACCTGTTTCATAAGTGACAGCAAAATTCTGATGTTACCCTTGCACCTTTGAAATTACACTTTAATAAGGTCTATGTGTGGGTGCCTGGGTGGCTCAGTTGGTTAAGCGACTGCCTTCAGCTCAGGTCATGATCCCAGGGTCCAGGGATCGAGTCCCGCATCGGGCTCCCTGCTCTGCGGGGAGCCTGCTTCTCCCTCTCCCACTCCCCCTGCTTGTGTTCCTTCTCTCGCTGTCTCTCTCTATGTCAAATAAATAAATAAATAAATCTTTAAAAAAAAAAAAAAATAAGGTCTATGTGTTCGATTAATCCTTTGAATAAATGGTTAAATAACATCAAAAGTGCAGAAGGGAGTTTTTAATCCCATTGGTATTTTACAAGGTATATTTAGAGGATGTAGAGATAAATGGGCCAGAAGCCATGTGGCTGTCACAGTGCGGTTAAACAGCTCTAGCTAACCTTACTAGGCAGACTCAGCCTTGAGCTTGAAAGTGACCTCAAAGGTTATGAAGTCCCTTCACCCCTCATTATAATCTCAGTGTAAGAAAGGAGGACTGAATTTGTCAGCATACATTGAAGACTGTTTTTGATTAAAGTAACAGCTTTGTTCAGTTAGAGGTAAGGCCAATGGTGTCATTTTTCCACCTTTGACTAGGCCTCATAAAGGTTTTGGCGTTAGAATGGCAGTTCAGTGCCACCGCCTATGTTTTAACTAACAGAGCTCAGTTCCTTTGCCAGACCTTCTGTGGTACCGGATTCAGTTTTCCTGTACAGAATCAAAAAAAGTAACCATCTTGTTTGCAGATTTTTCTATGGGTTTCCCTGATATTTTTCTTGTTGTTCTTAATAGAAAGAAATCCATATTTTCTTTGGCTTGCCCAGGAGGGGAGGAAAGGAAATCTGAAATGAGAGAGAATTTGTATCCTTAAAGGAAAACTAAGTGACATTAGGGAACCTCTAGTTCCCTCCCTATCTATGGAGCGAAGAGCTGCTCCAGTCCGACTGATGGGCTCCTTGTTCTAGCACAGGCATTGTTTAACTTCGTCATGACCCTGGGCCTGTATTCCACACCATGGCGTGCAATATAGTCTGTTGTCTCAGTGATTACTTCTCTGACTTGTGCCCAATTGTTTGTTAAGCTGTGCCTGATGCTTCCAATGTTCGTATCACTCTCCCTTCGTAGTCCCATTCCTCTTCTTATTTATGTAGTCCAAGCGATCTCAAGGTCTTTCCTGAACCTGTCTCAGTTGGATTTCACAAGTACCTTGTGCGCTGGATTTTTACTGGCAGACATTACCATCATTTTACAGATAAAAGGAACTATTAAAATGCAGAGAAGTGGCAAGAATATATGGTGCCAGAACCAAATTATAAGTCTCATAACTCCACCACCTTAAAGTTAAGCTTTCCTGGGTCTCCTGACACATTGGATGCAGCGGGTAAACCCCAGCTCTTAACCAGTACCGTAGAACTAACACCTGAGACATGATGCGAGTTCTTAGTACCAGGCTGAGAGAAGATGTTGACACTCTAGCCAGGATGGTAAACACCAGTTCTTAGGGGCTTTCTGTCTAGCACAGAAATATCAGGACATGTTCCATATTTAATGTTTTGATAACGAGCAAAAGAATGGTCTTTAAATATAGCTATGCTTATTTATAACCCTGTGCCTTTTCCTTCTCTCATCAGAATTCTCTTGACATTTGTGTCAATATTTTCCCTGTATTCTGTTCATCTCCTTCTGAAAACTGCCAATGAAGGAGGTATGGTAGCATTCTTGATAATTCTAAAACAATTAGGCCTGTCAGGATTTTCTTCCTTCCCTCATGCTTCTGTGTTCTTCATATTTTAGGGTCTTTATTATATGAACAGTTGGGACATAAAGCATTTGGATTAGTTGGAAAGCTTGCAGCCTCTGGATCAATTACAATGCAGAACATTGGAGGTAAGAATTTTTTAAAAGGTGATTTGGGTACACTTTTTGCTCTTTATGTAGCACAGAGTGGTGACACGTTACTTTTGGTGTCACATGCCACATTTTGCACTTGTAATGGTATAATTTTGTTTTCCTCCAGCTATGTCAAGCTACCTCTTCATAGTGAAATATGAGTTACCTTTGGTGATCCAGGCATTAATGAACATTGAAGATACAACTGGGTAGGTGCTAAGTAAGGTTGCTCATAAGAAAAATTATAGTCTAAAATGGTTAGATACATTTTATCAAAGTTGATACAAGATAGTTATCAATAAATTATTTTTTGTAAATGTTCCTGTTGAAATTGACCAAGAAGTCCCTCATAGACTGATTTGAAGTCTTAAGAATGAAAGACCAAAGATCGAAGCTCGTGCTGTAATTCTGGATAATAATTTCTCTAACCTGTGTGTGAAAGCAGGTTTTCTAGAGCTTAACTTTCTCTTGATATTTATTCTCTAAGAAATTGTAGCTGAGTAACACGAAGTCTAACCTAAGTCAGGTTGAAGCTTTGAATTACATTTCAAATCAGTCCTGATTTTTTTTATAAATTTGAAATTCTTAAAACTTAATCTGTTTAAATGCGTAAGGCCAGAAAATGTATGGCCATGTTGTAGAAACCTTATCCTTGTAGCACAGTTCTTCCTCCCAGTGGACTAACAGGTTTTTATCTAAAGTAAACACGGGGAAGGGCAATTTACTTCCCCACTTACTTGCAGCTCATTATCTCAAAATAGGGAAGTGTGGTTATCTCTTTGGCTTTAGAAATTTAATAAGCTGATCTTTAAACATTAGTTTTCTGTGGGGTCTCTGTTGCTGAAGTAAGTAAGTGGAGTGGAATTCACAGGACAATTAATTTGAAAATAGTGATTTAAAAGAGGGCATGGTTGATTACCTGGAAAGGAAAAGACATTGCTAGAACTCCTAGAGGAGACATGGGTGATATTTTCTTTTAAGTTCAGAAGGGACCTTTTTGACTATTTTTGGAGTCAAGGTGGGTCAAGGTGTCACAACATACTCTTGACAACCTGGAATAAATCCTGATTTTGGGGGATTGGGTTTTGTTGTTTGTCTTTGCCTATGTGTTTTACCTAAGTATGAAAAAATTTCCTTGTTTGAGGTTTTTTTTTTTTAAGATTTTATTTATTTATTTGAGAGAGAGAGAATGAGAGACCGAGAGCACGAGAGGGAAGAGGGCAGAGGGAGAAGCAGACCCCCCGCTGAGCAGGGAGCCCGATGCGGGACTCGATCCCGGGACTCCAGGATCACGACCTGAGCCGAAGGCAGTCACTTAACCAACTGAGCCACCCAGGCGCCCCCTTGTTTGAGTTTTTAATAATGACATTTGCTAATAAATGTCTGAAAGAAATTTGTTTTAAATTTGCTTGTTTCTAGCATTAAAAATTGGCAAGCTAAACCTATGACCGACTTGGTGTACAATTCTCCTAAAAATGCTTCAAGATAAGATTACTGGCTTAACAATGCTGCTTTGTTCCCTACATTAGTATCAAGCCTTTAAGAAGCATTTTATGTTATGAATCAGCTGGCAGCCTTCCCAGAGCAAACAGTGGGACAAAAGTTACACTGTTCATACCCCATCTCTAACCTGTGTGAATATTCAGCTAGCACAGAGTTAGACATTTATTCCTGTCTGTAGGCTTTTTGTGAATAAGCAGTGCATTTTCCAGACCTGCTTTTTTGTGTGTTTATTTTTATAGTATCTCTATGAAATGAGTCCAGTAAGATGTGTATAGTATTCTGGGGATTTTCATGATTGGTTTGACCTTGTGTTTCTTTTCTTTAATTCAGATTGTGGTATCTGAACGGTGACTATTTGGTTTTGCTTGTGTCGCTGGTGCTCATTCTTCCTTTGTCACTGCTGAGAAATTTAGGTGAGTAAATCCATCTCTAAAGAGAACTGAAATGAGCCTCTTACTAGCTAGTTGGCTTTCTCTTAATAGAAATTGAAAGCTTTTTAAAAGGCCCCAAAAACATAACTTTGGGAGCTGCTGTGTACACACCTTTCAAAAGGCCTTTCAAAATCCTAGCAGGTGGCTACCAGGAGAGGCCAGAATATTTTGTTGAACCTTGATAGTATTTGCACTTTGTAAATAATAATACAAAATGAAAGTGTCTTTATTTTAGTTATTAGCAAATATTTTAAAGTAATTCTATACCTCAGTATATAAGAATTAAAAATTGAATATTGTATTCATACTAAAGTCTTTCAGGCAGAATCAAGTTACTGCCTGAAAGTTGAGAAAATATATTTGCCTGAAATCTGTTGTATTAAAGTAATAATTTCTGCCTCCCTTACAGGATATTTGGGATATACCAGTGGCCTTTCCTTATTGTGTATGATGTTCTTCCTGATCGTGGTAGGTAAAACTCTTCTTTAAAGCTAGAGATTTGTTTATGAGCCCAGTCATGTTACTTAGTTTAACAAATGCAAAATAATATGTTTTCAGGTGATTTGCAAGAAATTTCAGATTCCTTGCCCTGTGGAAGTTGGTTTGATAATTAATGAGACGCTAAACAGCACCTTAACACGGCCAACGGCTTTTGCACCTGAGATGGTATTTAATATGACTGACGATGATTCTTGCAGACCACATTATTTCATCTTCAACTCACAGGTAACTAAATACAATTTTTATTTTCTTAAGATTTTAGGGAAGAAGAGAGGGATACTATCCACAGGAAATTTAAAAACAACTCCCAAGGTAAAGGGAGGAGGGGTAATAATCTTCAGAAAACATGAATTATTGAAGACTGAGAAGAAAGCATTAGTTTATATCTTAAAATGGATGGAGAACGGAAATGAAATAATTCTATGATGTTAATAATTGACACAATCTGACGTTAGCATGTTGATCACACTTAGTGAACAGATTAAAAGAAGGGAATCTAATTATGCAAGTGAAACTTTTAGGGTTTGATTCTAAAATTGGTTACTATAAAATACAAAGTGCAGAACTGTGATGACCCAAGTGTGTTACATAAGGATTTTAAGTAAATTTTTACATTTTTTGCAGACTGTCTACGCTGTGCCAATTTTGACCTTTTCATTTGTCTGTCATCCTGCTATCCTTCCCATTTACGAAGAACTCAAAGGGTGAGTGCTTTACCTATTTTTATATAAATTTATTGGGAAAGTTAGAAAAATACTAGATTTTGCTATAAGTACTGCTCAAGTATATATTTGTATTTTTCTTTGAATTTACGTAGTCGCAGCCGTAGAAGAATGATGAATGTGTCCAAGATTTCATTTTTCGCCATGTTTCTCATGTACCTGCTTGCTGCCCTTTTTGGATACCTGACATTTTACGGTAAATAATGTCTAGATTTCAGGAAAAAACACTTCGTGAAATAAAATTGATACTTGCACGTGTATAATCTATCACTTAAATTCGATCTGTGTCGGTGTATTTCCTACTTGGGATGAGAAACTGAATTGAGAGCTTAGAATTTCCTATAGTCTCTTTATTAATCAGTAATTTCTCAAGCCCAAGTTCATATAATTAGTCACTTGGTGGCATTTTTATATGACGTGCTTGCATCTGAGTTCATGCTGTCTATCTCCTCTTCCCGTCACTTTCAAATTCTACAACACAAACTGTAAGCCAGACCATGGGATTTAGCTGTTTAGCTCCTGTTGTTTTTGATGGGGGTCATGTGGCTAAATCTCTACTTGGTATTTAGGAAAATTTTCCTTCGATGTTATTTTAATTGCATTAACCCTAATTCCAAATTAATCTTATTAGCCTCTTAGTTTATAGTCGTTTTGTGAGTAGCTAATAACTTTGGTGCAAATTTGCTGTAAGTTAGATTTCCCACCTAATCTCTAGAGGAAACTGCTCACTTGAAGCTTTTTTTTTCCTTTGTCTTTCCCCATAGAACACGTTGAGTCAGAGTTGCTTCATACCTACTCTACCATCATGGGAAGTGATATTCTTCTTCTCGTTGTTCGTTTGGCTGTGCTGGTGGCTGTCACCCTGACGGTACCAGTAGTCATCTTCCCGGTAAGTAGTCACCCGCCCTCCTTCCGCTCACCAGGAATGAGTTTTTAAACATGTGAAGACTTGTGAGATTTTCCTCTTCTGTGAGAAGGGAAACAGTACTAGAGCAATACCAAGTTGATGGTGGTTTGAAGGGATTTCTTTATTTTCTAGATTTTCAAAACAACCTGGGTAATTTTTTCCCATAATTGAAGACCTAAAATGACTTTCACTGTTCAGATATTAAGGAAATAGCAGTAGAGGAAGGGGCACAATTTACGTATTTAGAAAGTTTCTTTCTTTTTTAAGATATATTCCCTATTATTTGGGAATTTTTTCCCCCCATTAATGTGAAGCTGGAGTTTTCATTTCTCTGTTTGTTCTTGCAGATCCGGAGTTCTGTAACTCACCTGTTGTGTGCGGCAAAAGATTTCAGTTGGTGGCGTCATAGTCTCATTACAGTGTCTATCTTGGCATTTACCAATTTGCTTGTCATCTTTGTCCCAACAATTAGAGATATCTTTGGTTTCATTGGTAAGTTTTAGAAAGTGTCAGAGTTCTTTCCCGTATCAGCGATTTTAAAGTTTAAAAAAAGGAATGACAAGTGATCCATTGAATTCTCAAGAAATGGTCTGTGTTCTTTTCCAGGGGCATCTGCAGCTGCTATGTTGATTTTTATTCTGCCATCTGCCTTCTATATCAAGTTAGTGAAGAAAGAACCTATGAAATCTGTACAAAAGATTGGGGTGAGTGAGCTATTCTGACTTACAGAAACAGTAGTGATCTTCTAGTTACTAGAATTTCCTCACCTGATTTTAGTCCCTTAGCTCTCTTCTTCTAAGTTTCTAGTGAATATTTCTTTAATGGCATACTTCACAGGTGGAAGGTTGGGGCAGGGAAGGTGAAAGTTTGCCTTCGAATAGAGGCCTAAGTAAATTGCAAGAAAGCGGTTGAGATATTTTACAGCTAGGAATAGAGATAAAGAGCGCATGTGCAGTGTGGAGATACTGACTCAGCTTTCAGCATTAGTCGAACTGGTATTTGTCGGACTGCCCACTTCAACAAACACTTAACTGGGCCTTCGAACTAACTGTCTTCAAAGCAAAGCACAGGGGGGTTGTCACTATACTTTAAAGTAATAAAATGTACTTTAAAGTGTAATAAAAAGTGATTTCACAAAGAATATGGTATGTTAATTACAGAAGATCCTGGTGGTGAGGTTATTTAGGAAAAAGACTGCCTCTGAGTCCTTCCGCTGCTACAATTCTAGTCTGATTAAAGCACCAAAATTGTTTATAAACAAACAGCTGTCATCTTGTTTTATTCAAAATACATAGTGGTAGTAATATTTGAAGGGGGTAGAATTAGGAGTAAACTTACTCATGTCTCTTTGAAAAACCTCTGGCTTTGACTCAGGCTGCATTTTAGGATGACTTTGATTTGATTTTGTGACTTAAACTTTTGAAATTTTGAAATTTTAGGAAATGCAAAAAAACAAAAAACCCCCCAAAAATCTAGTCCTGTTCTATTTATTACATGAAGTAGTTTATTCAGCAAAGAAAAGTATTTACCTTTCCGTTTGAGACAAAGGAATGAAAAAGCAAAATTTTGGAAGGTTTCAAAAACTGAGTTACTTTGTACTATAGGTGAGCCGGTGAGCCCTTGGTAACTTCAGACAGTTTTAAATCTCTTTAGCAAGGTAAAACTGTAGCTCTGTGAAGCACTCAACATCATTTTAGTGATTACAAGCCCATTTTTAAAAGTAGAAAGGAATGCTTTTTTGTTGGCTAATCATTTTCTCTTTGTGCTCATTGCAGGCTCTGTTCTTCCTGATCAGTGGCATAGTGGTGATGACCGGAAGCATGGCCTTGATTGTTTTGGATTGGGTACACGATGCCCATGGAGATGGCCATTAACTGGTGCCGCTAAAACTCCACTAGTCCACTTGATGCCAGTGTTGAGTCAACTCTCAACTTCCTATGAAATTTCACCTGACGTTTTCAGTTTCACTTCCTTTTGAAGTGCAGATTCCTCGCTGGTTCTTCTGAGTGCAGAATAAGTGAACTTTTTTTTTTCTTTTTAAAGAGACTATTCTGTATGATAGAAATGGATATTAACAACCAAACCACGAGTCTCGGGTTAGTGGAAGTGACAATTTTATTCCATTCCAGAGAATGGACGAACTCTTAACTTTTATCAAGCCACATGTTTGGCTGTGTCATTGTTTAACTTGGATATTTTATGATTTTACTTGAATGTGCCTAATGGAACCATTCGATGTGAGAAACAATTCTTATTAATTTACAGCAAAGTATTGAAATAACCATTGAGAAAAACACTATTATTTTTTTGTACCAAAAATATTTTAAGACCTCAAAAGCACTATTTTACTTTTAAAAAAATGGCTTTCTTTCTAACTTTATCCAAAAACAATTGTCAACAAATTCCATAAGAAGAAATCATTGGTATTTAAAAACAAATACTAGTATTGTGAAATGATTTGCCTTTTTGTAGGCATAATAAGCCAAATACTTTTTTTAACCCAAAAAAGTTTTTAGAGAAAATGATGTAACAAAAAATTGTACCATGAATAGGAGCATAGTTTTTTCCATTCAGATTTCACCATTAAAGAGTAACTGGTTGATTATTGCTATACCAAATCAGATGAACTCATTCATCACTTTTCTTCTCTGGCCCCAAATAATTTGCGTCATTCAGACTGAAATATTTATGGCTTCAGTCTATTAGAATGGAAGATACAAAGCAGATATTTCTGTGGGAAGTAAAATAACTAATTTTGAGGTACCAAATAGTGCAATTGGGTAAAACAGGGTTTATTCAGTTGCATCTGTCTCCAGAGATGTATTGACAGCTCTGGGTTTTTTGGGCCAGCCCTTTTTTTTGACATTGCTTCCAGCAGTGGAAAATGGGCATTTGATGGCTATAGGCCAAAACTGTTCAATCCAGAGAGTACAACTTTTCAGAATGCTCATCTCCTACTGGAAGTGTGAATTACTTGATAATGTATGGCTTAGTTGTGTTCATGTTTTGTCTACAGTAGAGGTCTAATTCACAGGTTTCACTGATATTTGGTATAAGTTCTCTTCAAATTGGCCACTGGGTTTCTCATGCAGTAAGTTTTTAAAACTAATTTGCACTGGATTGTCATCTCATTCTTGTACAACACAGAATTATTTGTTTACATCCAACAAATGGTTAGCTAGGGAAAAACAGTGCAACCTGAGTGTAAGTAGTTGGTCCAACTGCATGTTCACCCTTCCATTTCAATGCCAGTTAGAAGCGAAAAAATTACTTGGCTTTAAGAGCACATTTATTGTACGTTATGGTGTATGGTGAATATATTAAATAATGTGGTACTTTGCTCTTCAGGCATAATGTCTAAAATCTAATATACATAATTCCATTAGTGGTTGAGGGAAGCAAATAATGGAATCAATTGGTCCTCTGGCTCTAAGGTTTCCTCTTAAACTAAGCATTTTTAGTTTTAGGCAGGGGCTAGAAACGTGGCAGACATGTTTTTTGTTACACATTCTTGTATTATATGTGACTAAAGTACAGACAGGATATGTCTGTGAAGACCCTTGTGGAACTGGAAGACGTCTTGTAGTGCTACATTGGGTGAAACCAATGGTCCGTTTGTGTTTCTACAAAAATAACGTGATTGGGGACCATCCAGAAAGGCAGTGAAAAGATGGATTCTACAGCACTGCTTTCATTTAATTGGGCTTTGGCACTCCCTTCAAATCCAGAACCTCACCTCTAGTTCAGACCAAGAATTGGCACTTCTGCTTGAGTTCCTGGAAGAATTGCTGATTTTGTATCTGAGACCTGCCTGGGAATACCAAGTAGAGTTGTTTTCTACAGTTTACATCCTTTCATGTGGGAGAAACTACCGTGGCAACCAGGAAGGAATGGAAAAAAGAATTTTCTTCTCACAGCAAATTGACGTGGGGAGGCTCCTTCAATCCTCTTTTGGCTGTTTGAGGTTCAAAACGAACTGCCTTAGGGTAAACTCCATTGCATGATTTTCTTAGAGCTATCTTGTCCGCCTTGAGGTTCCTAAAACAGTGAATTCCCATTAATGAGCAGTCTTCAGTATTAAAACCACTGTCTTGACACCTCATTTTGCATTACTGTCTTCCATGGATGTTTCAGTTATAACTGTAATGTTATTTATAGAACAGCATTAATCCATTAAAGCTAACCTATTTTTCAATATTTATGATAATCTGTACATACATTGTCTGTCCATATGTATTTGTAATATATAATGTATATAATGTCAGGTTTGGGTCTTGGGTTCAAGTGTATATATTCCTGTAAGTTTCCTAACTGCATTTTGATGAATTCACATGTATCTATAAGAACTGTCCCAAAAGTACCTGTACAGAGATTTCAATATAAACAAATTGACTAATTATGTAAACACTAAAAATTTAAAATATTGTTTAAATTGTATTTGCAATAAACAGACTGGGTGAACATCACTTTTTTTTCATGAAAACTTGGTGCAAATTCAGATCTCTCATTTAAATTTTAAATAAGGTCTAATTTTCAAAATGCAGTAGTTTCAAAATGTGATCTAGTGTAATGGAATCAAATGTGATCTAGTGTAATGAAAGCTCTTTGAGAACCTGGGTGTGTGAGCTTTCTGTATATAGTGTAAATACCCCCACTGTATTGTTAGAGGCCTACGTTCCACTAGGACTTGTTGGCAAAGAGTGCTACACCGTTTCAATGAAACAATGTATGTTTGTTTTAACTGAACTAAAATAAATACATGCTTAATCCTGAGTAGCTGTGTTTTCTTTGAGGTAACGGGATAAGCCCTGTCTGATGCATTATACCATCAGAGCTTAGTGGGTCTCCTGTAATGGTAACGATTGTAATGAAGAAGAGCATGGTCAGAAAAAAGTTTGTCCGTTCCTAAAGTTTACTAAGTGTGAAGAGGAATAAGAAAACTGCTAAAAGACACCTCAAGGACCCAGGGTTGGGCCTGCTGTTGGTGGGACAGTAGTGCATCAGGATCATCTGGGAGCTCTTTGGAGAATGTGACTATAGTCTGATACCACAGATCTGGAAGGCAGCCCACAGTTTTATGCCCCCTCCACCCCACCCAGAATCCTACCCAGGCGATGTGGGAGCACACAGGTGAAAGTAAGGGGCACTGAAAAATGGTCTAGGAAGAAGTCCGAGGAATTCAGCTCAGGTGCACCAGTCCAGAGAACATGAGGAAGCACCGTGGCTGCTGAGCAATCCGTAGACAAGCTGAGGTTTATCTGACCGACCCTGGATATGACTAGCTATGAGGGGGCTTGCTAAGACACACGGGGTAGTTCAGGTATGGCCTACCGAGAGCCTTGGAAGCTTAGGGCAGGTACAGCGAAATATCCAGGGCTGAAACAAAAAGGAAGATAGAACAGCAGGTGTGCTTGGGAGTGGTTGCAAAGGCAAGCGAAATCTCCTGCAAGAGAATAATCCAGTCGCAATGATCAAGCGGAAAGGAGTTATTTCTGGTTTAAAAGCCCAGCAGAGGGGCTCCTGGGTGGCTCAATGAAGCGTCTGCCTTCGGCTCAGGTCAGGATCCTAGCGTCCTGGGATGGACCCCCGCATCAGGCTCCCTGCTCGGCGGGAAGCCTGCTTCTCCCGCTCTCTCTCTCTCTACTTGTTTTCCCTCTCTCACTGTCTCTCTCTCTCTCTCTGTCAAATAAATAAAATCTTTCACTGACAACTTCTCTAAGCCTTTTGTTCTTCAATTCAGGTGTGTCACAAATTCTGCTGGACTTTTTTTTTTTTTTTTAACTCTTCTGAGAAGTTTTAATTGAATGCCTACTGCATACAATTAACATGCCCAAGGGAAAGAGGGTGGGGTTATGTGTCAGACTCCAGTTTTAACAGAATCCATACACTTTGAATTAGCCACTCTAAAGAAACGATATTGAAATGAAGCAGAATGCCAATTAATCTGAAATAAATATCTTTGGTGGATAGGTCTACTCGAGGGATGAAAATACAGTTCTATAACCAGGGAAATGTCAAAAGATATTTCCAGCAAACCTGAGGAATATTCTAGGAATGTTTCTAACTAAAGAGCCAGAGTAGTCTGTCCTGACTTGGAAATCCTCTTTCCTGGACAATTGGCTTAGTTAAGTTTCTGGTAACAGTAAAGAAAATCCACTTAGCTTAAGCAAAAATGGTGGCAGAGGAAAAGAGAACTTAGCAGGAGATCAGATACCTCAGATAATTAAAAGATAAACAGGCTTCCCAAAGATCAAATGCTGGATTTGTCCAAGAGACCTTAAGGACAGAAACTTATGAGAGCTCACTATAGAGCTCTGCAGTTAGATTCTGAGCAATTTTTTTAGCCAACTTCTCAAGATCAACACTGGCTAATAATGGGTCCTGATCTCCAATACAGTTGGGTGGGCAGGGTGACACAGCACAAAAACATGGTTGCCAAGACCCAACCCTGTGGTGGGGAGAACAGTTCTCAGAGGACGAGTGACATGGTCATGGGCTGGAAATAGGGTCACCAACTGCCGCAGCTTTAGCACTGGAAGTACTGCATCCTGGGGAACCCCTCAGTCCACGCCAACTGGGATGGTTGGTCACCCTAGTTAGGAAGGCACGCAGAAAAGTGTCTGATAAAGCAGCCTCGTGATACCAATAAACTCATTTTCTCTGGATTTCCTTTTTCTAGACTTCTAGGTAGAACACCTGTCTTCTTTTATGACTTTGCCCCAACTCAATGGATTATATCTTCCTTAAATTACATTTTTTTCCTTCCTTAAATTTTTTTTCTGATTTTCCCTACATGAGTTGTAAGCTTCATAAGAGCAGACAACTGTCTTTTTATTAATTTATCCCCAACATTCACTCACAACACTCCAGCAAATAGCACATTAAGTACTCAAAATAATTGTTGAATGAATAAATATGCCCTGTATTTCTTATAGCATAGTTGAGGTGAGGCTCAAACTTTTAAGTAAAAATTTACTAAATACTTGTAAAATAAATACAGCGAGTACCATGAAATTAAACACTCCGACTTAGATAGTTCATTCATCTTCAACCGGAAGCCTCTGACAGAAGGCTTTCTTGCCTAACCTGTGATCTGCCTCCAGGTGGCAGAAGCCATCTCTAACCTCTACTCCATATAAGTGCTTTTGGGGCGGTGAAATCCAGTTCAAACGCTAGCCAGATTTGGTTGTGCTCCAGGTATCCTTGAGGGGAGAAATTCACGCACCACGTCTGGTTATTCCGGTTGCTTACTACTTATGTCTTCAAGGGAACCATGAATGTTCCTTGGCCAACTCCTGGGAATGTGGGCCTCAGAATGTTTTTTTATGTTAGTGTTTGATGGTTTTGTTACATATACCCAAAGCAACAGCCCATGCCATACTGGCTTTTCAGGTTGCTCTACACAGATACCAAGATTAATGATGTGCACCTGGCTTCATTGTTGGGGTCCCGAATTTTGGTTGCCAAGACCGGTTGCCAAGCAGAATATGCCTACGTAATCAGTCCCCCATAAAAGCCATGGACCTTGGGACTCATTTTGGCTTCCCTGAGCAGAGACATTCCCCACGAGTCCCTGTAGGTCACTGCTAGAGAAAGAGCACTCATTCCTGTGTGGCCTCGGACAAGGAAGTTCTTGGAACCCTGTGCCAGACCTCTCTGGATTCCTCTGTTGCATATCTTTTCCTTCTTCCTTTTGCTCTGTATCCCTTGCTGTAATAAATCAGCAGTGAGTATTATCTGCTTTTGAGTCTTGGGAGCTCTTCTGGTGAATCACCAAATGAAACATGTGTATGGTATCTGTTTTTTCTCTACCCTATCAGTTTGCAAACCTCGGTATCTCTTGCCTTCTCCAGGGAGAATCTATTCACAATGAAAGCCTTGAAGCCTTACTGAGCAAGTTTTACTAAATATTGTTTGGGGTGTGGGGTGTCAAGAGAGGTAGATAGCAAAGAATTTTTTTTTACATTGCACGTGCCACTGTGTGCCACTTTATAAAATCCCATTTGACATATTTCTTCTCCCAAGTCCCTTTGACTGTGATGTGAACTAGAGATTTTCTCTGCCTGTCCTTCCACAATGTTGTGCAGCCTGTCTTCGATTCCCACGAGTAATTCTATTCTGTCTTCAAACCTGTCTAAAAAGTCCTTAAGTCATTGGGATTTACTTTCCTGAGATGGCATTTTACTGAATGCAAATTTATTGGACTTATCTTAGTATTCTTCTTAACTACTTACTTTCCCTGAAAGCAGTTCTGGTAAGTTCAACTTTCTCATCTGACTATGTTAAAAAAAAATCTGATGTAGAGTCCAATCTATAAATGAGATAAAAGCAGAGCTGTGCGGGGGCTGAAATGGGGAGGGGTGAGGTCTATAGTCTAAGATCTCCAGCTCCCAACCTCCTTCCACCTGATTCATCTCTCCACAATGGCTCATGAGGTGCTACCTTAATCTAGAGCCTTATGGAACATGGTTTGAAAACATGGCTCTAAATTCTTTCAGGAGAACAAGACCCCAAGATACGAAGCATCCTGCCAGTCTGAGGCTGAGCTACTGAGTCACCATTTCCAAACAGTCTCCTTCTCTCCTTATTGACAAGGTGGTGGTGCCCTTGCATCCTATCTATAACCCAATCATCTTGACATCAGTACAACCCAATGACCTCCAGATTGACACTAGGGTCACAGAGAGGTCAAGTCTCCTTGACTATGAATATGTGGCCGAGGAAATACTCAGGTCCTTCCAGGTATCTATTCCTAAGGTAGAGCAGGTAAAGAAATCAAAGTAGAGAATCGATACAGATATTGAATAATCTATTTCCTGCCCCCTAGTCAAAGATGATGCCATTGCCAAGAAGTGCCCTCAGTTTGCTGGAAGAAGCCATAGTCTTTTCAAATAGACAGGGGAAGAAATCTTTAAGAAAAACTGAACTCTGGTTAGATCTAGTCTTTAGTTTTAAAAGGACAAGTGATCACAAACTAATCCCATGAATCATCTATTTCTCAGGGGTTTCTGGAATTATTCCCAGGTCCTCGATGTATAGCTTTAAACTTCCAAAGTTATACACATTCTTACTGGAAATGTGGCAAAATCACACATTGATATGATTTTTTAAAGTAAGGCATCTGGTCAACAGGCAGTAAAAGAAACCAAATATATAGAAGATGCCTATTTTAAGGATGTAATTCCAGTAGTTTTCTTGAGGGGGAAAAGCACCCTTTAAGTTTTGGTAAATGATGGATTTTCTTCCAGTGTCTCCAATCGACTGCAACCTATCATGGAATCGTGCTGTTTTCCAAGCCAAAAATAAGCTATATTTCTTTTTTATTTCCTTTCATTTTTTTGTATTTCTCCTTGAAAGTGACTGAAAGTCTCAAGAGATGTGGAACTTGGAGTTCACAACCCTTTTGCTCCAGATAGAGGGATTGTATTTTTAAACTGATCCCTAAATAGAAAGATCCAAAGAAGGAAATATGTGGAATATGAAAATCTCTTCTCAAAATGCATGAGAGCCTCATAAATTTGAAAACATTCTTCTCTCATAAACTGTTCCAACAAGAAATGTTTAGTACTTACCGCCTGTAGTGAAGCAATGAAGCAAGCCAGAGAAACTCCTTCTTGCTTGTGAGATAAAGCATAGTGAATTGCATTTTAAACAAGCACCCTTTCTTCTTACACACACACACACGCACATGCACGCACACACACACACACCATAATACACTGAGAAGGTCTTGGGGAAAAGCATGACCTTGTCATTGTGTTGTGCAAAGACAGGTTCAAGTTCTGGTTTGCCATTACTAGCTATCTAATTGCTGGCAGGTTCCTTAACCGGCCTATGCCCCCGTTGGCTCACTTTGTAATAAAATCTACCATCAATCACATCATTTCGTGCTTACCACCTACCAGGTCACACTGAGGATAATCACTACAGTCCCTGAGGCAGGAGCTTTTTTTTTTTTTTTTTAATCTAAATTTTGCTGAAGAAGAAACTGAGGCTTGTAGGTCAAGCCTCAACCTTACAAGGTTAAGTAACTTGCCCAGAAAGTGATGGAGTTGAGACTCAAGCCTCAGTCCTGATGTCTTGCCATTAATTAATTTGCTCTCAAAGAAAGGATGAATATTAACTGCCCATTTAGGGGGTTGTTTTGGAGATGGAGTGAAGTAACCCAGAAAGTGTCTTTCACTGTATATTACACAATGGAATATTATAAACACTGAAAATGAATGAACTACCATTCATTTTAGTAATACCTTGAAGAAAAAAGCAAGTCTCAGAATATCACATACTTAGAGCATGATGTCCTTTTCATAAAGTTCCAAACAACGACAACTATAGAGTATCTTGATTAGCATACTTATATGCTGGATACAACAATTAGAGGAAGAAGCAAGGGAGTGACATACACAACATTCAAGATAGTGGTTGTTGTGGGAGAGTTTTAAAAAGGCAGGGAGGGGAGACCACGCAGGTGGATGGAAGCTGCTCAGGACTCTAGTTCTCTGGTGGTGTGGGGGGGAGGGGGGGGAACTGACAGACCAAAGGAGGCCTGCTGGGACCAATGGTGAATGTGACTGATTAAGTCAATTATGTACTTCTGAGGCCCACAAGGTGACTTACACAGTCGGAACCACATGAAATTGCCAATTTTTTCTCAATGTTCCACCCTCACAACTGGACATTTCATGTTTTAAACTAATATATAATCAATAAATATTGGGTTTTTTTTCTATTTATCCTTTCTTGAGCTTGCTCGATGCAATGAGGTGCCTACACAATCCACAGCAGCCTGAGCTCCTCAGTGCCCCTCAACCCCGGCTACAAGGAAGACAGGCGTCTCCATCCCACGACCAATGTTTGGTCTCTGTGTCCCAAGGGCTCTATCAAAGTGACAAGTTCATCTGGAATGCTGAATAATCGTTGAATTAATGATCGCTCAAAATCTCAGTGTAGCTCAATGGGAGAAGAAAAGATTACACGGTGTGCAGAGTAAGTAGAGGGGACCGGGCAGAGAGACATACATCAGAACAGATCTCAGGCCCCAAATGCTTGGCTTCTTCTCATCCTGCCTCTCATAAAAAGGGGACATGCCTTGCTGCTTTGACGTTTCCTCTGGGGTCTTGAAGGCTCGTTAGATTCCTTGAGATTCCAGTTTTGGAACCCTTGCCCCATGCTGGCATCCACTTTCTGCTTTCTGACTCAGCCTGGCTCCCGGACTCCATCTTTGACCTCTGCATTCTCTGACGGCAGCTTCCTTAGACTATCAGTCCCTGTTTCTGGCATCTATGTTACATCCCTTGAGTGACAGCGCCCTTCCTATAACCCTTGGCTTGCAACCCTTCTCAGATGGTTTCAAGCCACCGGCATTTCTAGAATCCACCCTGGGACTCCAGCCTTGCCCCTCTCCAATCCATTCCCCACATTGCATTCAGACTTTTTCCACAGAACAGATGTGGTCATGTCAGTTCTCTTTTGAAAACCATCCATCAGCACGAAGTCCCAAATCTTGGTGGTCCTTCACGACTGGGACCCCTTCCACCTCCCCAGCTTTGTATCACAGCACATCTCCCGCCCCTCCCGCCATATCCCAACCACAAAGAATTATTCCCAGAACCCACCCCAGCCTTATACATTCCATGTCCTCATATATGCTTTGTCTTCTGCCTGGAACACTGTTTCCTGCTCTTTTCCTCCTCTTTCTCCTCCATTGTACCTTAGGCACTCTTGGAGCAAGTATCTGATGGTTCTCTAAAACTGTCTCACTGTCCACACCTGGCCCACTAGACTGAAGGTCCCTGAGGTGGGAGACTGTGTCCTTTGTCCCTGCACCCCAACATCTAACAGTACTTGGAGTAAGTGCTACATTAATAGTTGCTGAGTTACTTGATGGAATCCATTACAGCCCCATTTCAGACCAAGCCCTAAGCTGGGTCTTGGCCTAACCCTTAGCAATGCCTTCAGCTTCCAGAAGATTCCATGTGTCAGCTCCTGAGATGATCATTAAGCATTCAAAGATGGAGAAAGTTTTTCCTTCCTTTAAGAAGTTCACAATCAAACGAGGGGAACAGACCAACAGTTAATTGCAATTTAATATTGGAAGTGCTATCATAAAGTGGTACAGTAAATAAGAGAATGATTTAGTGCAGTATACAATTAACAGAAGCCTTGAATGCCTACCTGGATTTGAATTCCAATCCTGCACTTCCTAGATGTGTGACCTTGAGAATGTTATTTTCCTAAGCCTGAGTCTGCATCTCTGTAATGGGGGAAATAATACATAGCAGGTAGAGAGAGCATGGTATTCAGAGGGAGGGGTATTATGATAAAATTAATATAACCTAATATTTATCATTTTAACTATTCATATGTGTGCAATTCAGTGGCACTAAATACATGCACAATGTTGTGTGACCATCACCATTCTCCATACCCAAAACTTTTTCATTATCTCCAAGAAAAACTCTGTACCCATTAAACAACAATTCTCTCTAGCCCCTCCCCTCAGTCCCTAGTAACCTGTATCCTACTTTCTGTTTCTATAAGGTCGTGAATTCTAGGTACCACATATAAGTGGAACCATATAATATTTGTCCTTCCATGTCTGGTTCATTTTGCTAAGCATAATGTTTCTAGGTCCATCTATGTTGTAGCATATAACAAAATTTCATTCCTTTTTATGGTTAAGTAATATTCTATTGTATGTATGTACCACATTGTGCTTATCCATTCATCTGCTGATGGACACTGGTTGTTTCCACCCTTTTGGCTATTGTGCTATGAACAGGGCATACAAATATCTGTTCGAGTCTCTGCTTCCAATTATTTTGGACATATAACTAGGAGTGGAGTTGCTGGGTTATATGATAATTTTATGTTTAACCCTTTGAGAAGCTGCCAAACTGTTTTCCACAGTGGCTGCACCATTTTACATTCCGACAAGCAATGCCCGAGGGTTCCCATTTCTCCAATCTTCAGCAACATTTGTTCTTTTCATTTTGAAAAAATTATAGCCATCTTAATAGGTGTGACTTAAAATAACAGACTGCCACTTCCTATCCTTGATACATGATTCAAGGAAAATACAGATGGCCTCTTCAGACATGAAAGATAAAACTTCCCCTTCTTTCTCCTTCTGGGCCTAGTCTGGAAAACTGGAAAAAGGGCACAATTAATGGAGAACCAAAAAAGAGGTGGGAAAGTGGAGAATAAGGGCTGAGAGTAAAGGGAGTAGGGAGGAAGGAGAAGGCTGAGATACGACAAGAAGCAGCTGGAGGTCATGTTTTGAGGATGAGAATGGCCGAGGGACTTTTTTTTTTTTTAAGATTTTATTTATTTATTTGACAGAGAGAGACACAGTGAGAAAGGGAACACAAGCAGGGGGAGTGGGAGAGGGAGAAGCAGGCTGCCCGCCGAGCAGGGAGCCCGATGCGGGGCTCGATCCCAGGACCCTGGGATCATGACCTGAGCCGAAGGCAGGCGCTTAACGACTGAGCCACCCAGGCGCCCCTGGCCAAGGGACTTTTAAGAGCGAAGTAATAATTTAAAAAACAATTTTATAAATTGCATTTTTTTGTTGTTGTTTTCTTGAAAAGATGACATAAGCCTGTGGTATGAAAAGCCCATCTTTCACTCCTGAGCCCCCAACCCTCTGATTCCCTTCTCCTTAGGCATCTACAGTTAACAGTTTCTTGTGTATTCTTTCAGAGATATTTGGCACCAGGTTCAATTTTAGAGTGTATGCAGTGCTGCAATGCAACATGCTATTTTGTTTTTCTCAAGACTTTGGGGAACAATCTGCTACCCCCAACTACCTCATGCTAATGAGCGTGGTGACTTCAAGCAAAGGCCCATGTTCCCTGTTTGATATAAAGCCGAGAGATGACATGGGCAGGAGAAAAGATCCAAGTGAGGTCAGGAATTCAGGAGGAATAGAAAAATAAAAGCAGGAAGAGACTGTGAAAAAAAACCAAGCTCTCGGAAATGTGCGGAAACCTCGGGGAAGAGGGTGTTTCTAGTAAGGGCTTACACTATATTGATTCCCATGCTGAAGACACAAAGACTCGGGGAGACTCATTCGCCCAATATTTGTTAAACAGACCTACATATGACTATCAGGATTGAATGAAATATTGTGGGTACTGCCTTTACCTTAGCACCGAGATATGGGAAACCTTCAGTAAGTTACAGTTGCTGTCATCACCCTTTATTGATTACTTACTGTTTGCAGGAGCCGGGAATACAAAGATACACAATGTCCTTAAAGAACTCACACTGGTGAGGATAACAGAGAAGTGGACCATTGATTACTGTGACTGACTTTTTTTCCCTTAGCATAATGTTTTCAAGGTTCATCCATTTTGTAGCATATATCTGCACTTAATTTCTTCTTATTGATGAATAATATTCCATTGTATGAATATACTGCATTTGATTTATCCATTAAATGATATACTTTGGGGTTGTTTCCACATTTTGGCTATTATGAATAATACTGCTATAAACACTTGTGTACAAGTTTTTGAACAGGCATATGTTTTCATTTCTCTTTAGTCATACTTCTTGAGTTTTCTACATTTTCTTTGGTTTATTGCACCCCCCCCCCCAACTTCTCTCTCTTTCTCTCAACTGCAGTTACCTTGGGCCTATCTTTGGTGGGACAGCCACATTTACCCTGAGCTAGTCTGTCCAACTGAAAAGATACAGCAAGTGCCACCCTAACCAATACAGAGATTTTAACAATATGTCCAATGGCTCTAACTTGATTTGATCCTTGCTACAGGTTTGAGTTTTAATCAGACTTTGTTAACCGAGCATTTCTCTCTCTCCTCTCTCTCTCTCTTTTAAAGATTTTATTTATTTATTTGAGAGAGAGAGAGAACACAAGCAGGGGGAGGGGCAGAGGCAGAGGGACAAGAAGACTCCCTGCTGAGCCAGCAGTCTGAGGCAGGACTCGATCCTGGGCCTCTGAGATCATGACCTGAGCCGAAGGCAAATGCTTCACTGACTGAGCCACCCAGGCACCCCTTAACCAAGCATTTCTCAATGCTACTTTTCACTGTCTGAGGTTCAGAAATGGTTGCCTTTTGCAACCCTATAAATTCCCAAACTTGTGGACACTCTAGTCCCTTTCCTGCATGCAAACTGGCCAATTCCTTCCTAAGCTTATTTCTTCTAATACCGTGCCAAACTTCATCATCAGCAACACAGGCTACAAACATTCTATTTTCCAACCTCTTCTTCCTAAACCATAAATTATTAGACATTCTCTGTGCCACACAAATTACTGTAGATGACAACTGCACCAAATGTTTTGCTCCTGAAGAATATGTATATACCTCCTTTCATCTTCCAGTAATAGTTTTCTACCACCTGCTACCAGCCCCTAAGCCAATAACTCATTTTATGGAAATGTAATTAAAATAGAAATGTCTATGACATCCAGAATAGGCTAGGTTATGCTCTGGTAAAACAAAACAAAACTAAACTAAACTAAACTAAACAAAAACTTCAGAATGCCAACAGCTTAATCTTACAAAAGCTTATTTCTTGCGCATGCTACATGTCCAGTGCAGTTCATTGAGGCAATGAGAAAGTAAAAATAGCTTGGATGGTAAAAATCCATCCTGCCATTCATCAGATTGGAATAAAAGATACAGATAAAGACAGCTGCAGAGTTAACAGGAAACAGTATTTCCCCCAAGGACACCCTGCAGCTGTAAACTGTCATCACACCCCCCTCCTTTAAGTGACTACTGCTTTCTCACTCGCTGAGAACTATTGTCTAAAATCAGAGACTATCAAAATTTGAAATACTTTGATTTAAATTGAGATGATGCCAGTAAGAAACCACCCACTTGCCCAGGGGCTAAGTTACTTGGACACAGAGAAGCAATCTGGATTTACAGCCCAGGTGCAGAGCTTCAGATAAGGGGTTTGAGCACTCAGCATTCCACATCCATCTTGTTGTTGTTTTTTCCCCCCCAAGGAAACAGGCCCTCGGTCTCCTTTGCAGTCCAGATGGGATGTTAACCACCCCACCCAGCCTTGCTTTGCTTGGAACCTATCAAGACAATGACTTATTTAAATTGTTACCTAAACTCTATTCCTCCAGAATTCTATCAGTCCTAACTCTATCTTTCCCTTTGTTTGGGGAGATGCCAGGCAGTTTCTCTAGTGTGTGGTCTCCCCCATAGCAATGGGTCAATACATCTGATTTTGCCTAATGAAGGGTTTGTTTTTAGTGGTTTGGAGCTGATTGGGCTAAGAGAAGACATTCAACTCATTATAAACTTTTGGCATTGGAAGATCTGTATTTTTTTTTTTTTTAAGATTTTATTTATTTATTTGACAGAGAGAGACACAGCGAGAGAGGGAACACAAGCAGGGGGAGTGGCAGAGGGAGAAGCAGGCTTCCCGCTGAGCAGGGAGCCCGAAGCGGGGCTCGATCCCAGGACCCTGGGATCACGACCCGAGCCGAAGGCAGACGCTTAACGACTGAGCCACCCAGGCGCCCGTGGAAGATCTGTATTTTATATAATGAAATAATTGGAGGTTCTTGTCAGACCCAGCCTTGACCCTAAAAACTATCCTAGCTTTCTGAAGATTGCTCCTTTGCTGGAAAAATGAAGCCAGCTGGTCTGTATAACACAAACCCTCACTCAACATCTGTGGGGTTTAGAAATAACAATGGCTGAAGGCCTAAATGGTTCAGGGCGACTTGGGTCCCAGGCCATCTCTGAAAATGCCATTGGTGCACAGCCAGACTGCCCACTGAGCCCCTTTCTTTTCTCTGTCCCTCTAAGACTAATACTCTGGGCAGAGGAAAGCCCTATGCTGTGTCACAGGTAGCTGCCATCTCTCAATAATGCTTGGAGAATAAAACAGAATGAAAGGAACTGTAAGGATGCAATCCTTTCTCCACTCCCCATCATCAATGTGGTTATTCCTAGAGAATAAGAAAGGTGCTCAGAAGTGATTAGTAGGAATTGCACCAAGAAGCCTCAGAGTTAGAAATCAGGGAGATACTCAGGGGAAGGGACAGGATATCAGCCACTGTCCCAACAAGAACCAGAAGCGGGCAGGATTAAAGGAACTAACAAGGGAAGATGAAGCATCTGGGACAAGTACTAGCAGGAATCCATTATCACCACTTGGTCTGAGAAGGCAGGGGGAGAGAAATGTAGAGCTTACTAAGAGCTGGAGATGTGGAAGAGGGGTCTATGGCTGTAGAGGGATGAAGCTATTGCCAGGATCACAAGGAGGCAAGGGGTGGGAGTTGGGGAGAAAGACCATAAGGATAAATATCCCAACCTCTCTACCTTCACCCTCCAATCTGACTTCTGGTGCCTCCCATTGGCCGAACCCAACCAGACTCCAAAAAGCCAAAAACCCAGGAGCTGCTTCAGTGAAGGTCAACCTCTAGAAGCACAGTTCAGGGTAGAAAAGAACAGATAATGGGCTGAGGTTGGGGGTGGAGCAAATGGAGACTAACAAGCATACGTGGGTTGAGGAAACAAAGTGGAAGATATTCTTGGGCAAATGCGTGAGATAGGAGAGACACTGGTGAAAAATTAAGTCTAATGTCGTGAGTCCCAAGGTATCAGAAGTGAGTTCAGTGGTCCCTAGTTCCTGACCAGATGTCATGGGTGCCTGGTCATTGGATGGGTCAGATCAGGAGTAGGGCCACCAGAAGTGACTTCAGAAGTTTAAAAACACATCATAAAGACTCGTTGCGGGGGGCAGTCCTGGGTTCAGATTTCTCTAGTCCAGGAAGCTGTACCTGGAAACCAGGGTATCTCTGCACTTCCCCGGTAGCCCTCAGGCATTGCTGGGAATTCTTGAGTGACATCAGCTGAAAAGAAAGCTGTTTGGGCCCAGGGAAGAAACATCTCATTTGACTTTAAGGAGGTTGCAAATGACTCATTCTGTCTCTATTTCTTGTTTAATTTATTTTTGCTTTATTTTGGAGACTATGTTCTTAAAGGAGCCAGCAGTGGATTGGCTCACTGAATATTATAGATAATTTGTGATAATAACTGACAATAAAACTGGTTGGCAGCCTATGAGGATTTGTGCTGTTATTTCTAATCTGTTTTATAGATTAGAATTTATTTTTTTCAAAAAGCATAATTAAATGATCCAAATAAGCTCTGAATCTAATCACATGATGTACTTTTTTTCTGTGTAAGAATTTTTCTATTGATAATTAAGGGACAATCCCTAGCCCCAAAATATCAGTTGTCATACCTATAAGATTAAAAACGGAGCATAATTTAAAGCCTGTAATACTATTTCAATGTAATTCCTTACTTTAGCATATTGATGACATTGTTCCTTTTAATCCTTAAAGAAGATCAAATGGAAAAGCCATCAAAAACTCAACTTTGTTTTTAGAGGGGTCTTTGTCATTGCTTACCGGGTTTTCCATTTCTGGAAAAAATTCGTTGCTTAAATAAACGGAGCATAGGAAAACAAGACTCACACATACTAGTAGAGAACAGAGTTAGAAGGCCAAACTTCGCCTCGAACTTCATTAGTCATTCTCTTTCATTCTTCACATCAAATACATCAAATGTGTAATGCTGTTTTGGCATTACTCTTAATAAGAATTCTTCCACCTCTCCAGGAAGCAGGAAACATTCAGAAAACAAACATTGCCTCAGAAGCTTCAACTGATGAATGTGAATAGAGAGTGCGAATATTTCCATAATCCTCCAAGTGGGTTGGAGCAAATTTACCATTAATGTTGCCTGCTTTTTTTGGAAAATTCTGTATTTTTTTTTTTTTTTTCAGAATAAATTGGCTTTATGTAAATAACCTCCAGGTTATTTATGAAAATGCTATAACTTTGCTATGGTGAAGTTATATATAGATGTGATAAAAACAACAGGTCTGTGAGAAACTAGTCATGCCTTTCTTTTCCTTTTGTTTAAACAGCTTTAAAAAGGGCGAGCCTGGGTGGCTCAGTCGGTTAAGCATTCAGCTCTTGACTTCAGCTCAGATCTTGATCTCAGGGTTGTAAGTTCAAGCTCCATGCTGGGTGTGGAGCCTACTTAAAACAATAAATAGACAAAATAAGACAAAAATGTATAGTATTAAAAAAATAAAATAATAAATAAAGAGCTTTATTGAGATATAATCCACATACTATAAAATTTACCCTTTTAAAGTATACAACTCACTGAATATAACAGAGTTGAATAAACTAAATACAAATATGTATATATTTATATATATACAGACATATTCTATTGTATGGATACACCACATTCTGTTTATTCATCAAGGGATTGACATTTGGGTTGTGTCAACTTTTTGGCTACTATGAAGAATGCTGCTTGAACATTCAAGTACAAGTCTTTTGGACATATGTTTTCAATCCCAGTATACATTTGTATAGCTTATTGACATGTGCTTTTTTTCTTCTGCATGCCTTCTGAGAGGAAGACACTTTATCATCAGTTATGACCTCACATTCTTTGTAAGCCTGAGTAAAGAAGAGAGTAGAGGGAAGGAAGGTAAAAGGGAGGGTGACCTGGAACCCCAAATACCCCTTCCCTGATTCAAAATGAAGGGGTACATTCACCAAGGTTATCTGGCAATTGCATGTTTCTTTTTTATCCCTGTGGAAAAAAATATAAGTAGGCAAACTAAGAATACACACACACACACACACACACACACCCCTATGAATACATGTGTGCATGCACATGCAGAGGCTTCATCCAAAAGTGAGAAAATAGACTTCCAAATTTAAATATTAATGTTATTTAAAAAGTATCTCTTTTGAATATCTGATCTCTAGGTCTTTAGGGAAAACCAATGCATACAACTAGGTCTCGAAAGACTTGATTTTACCCTTGTTCTAAGAGGCCATATGCTCACTTGGGCTCAGTTCATGATTATAGGGTAACTCACGTGAAATGAGCTTTTTTTTCTGCTTGCCTATTTTCTTTTTTTAATTTTATTATGTTCTGTTAGTCACCATACAATACATCGTTAGTTTTTGATGTGGTGATCCACGATTCATTGTTTTCGTATAACACCCAGTGCTCCATGCAGTACGTGCCCTCCTTAATAGCCATCACCGGGCTAACCAACCCCCCCTCCCCCCTCTCCTCTAAAACCTGTTTGTTTCTCAGAGTCCATAGTCTCTCATGGTTCATCTCTCCCTCCAATTCCGCCCCCCCATTTTACCCTTCCTTCTCCTAGTGTCCTCCATGCTATTCCTTATGTTCCACAAATAAGTGAAACCATATGATAATTGACTTTCTCTGCTCGACTTATTTCACTTAGCACAATCTCCTCCAGTCCTATCCATGTTGATGTAAAAGTTGGGTGTTCATCCTTTCTGATGGCTGAGTATATTCCATTGTATATATGGACCACATCTTCTTTATCCATTCATCTGTTGAAGGGCACCTCGGCTATTTCCACAGTTTGGCTACTGAGGACATTGCTGCTATGAACATTGGGGTGCATATGGCCCTTCTTTTCACTACATCTGTGTCTTTGGGGTAAATACCCAGGAGTGCAATGGCTGGGTCATAGGGGAGCTCTATTTTTAATTTTTTGAGGCACGTCCACACTGTTTTCCAAAGTGGCTGTACCAACTTGCATTCCCACCAACAGTGTAAGAGGGTTCCCCTTTCTCCACAACCTCTCCAACATTTGTTGTTTCGTTTTATTTATTTATTTATTTATTTATTTATTTATTTATTTATTTGAGAGAGAGAGCACATGAGAGGGGGGAGGGTCAGAGGGAGAAGCAGGCTCCCTGCTGAGCAGGGAGCCCGATGCGGGACTCAATCCAGGGACTCCAGGATCAAGACCTGAGCCGAAGGCAGCCGCTTAACCAACTGAGCCACCCAGGCGCCCTTGTTGTTTCTTTCCCTGTCCATTTTTGCCATTCTAACTGGTGTAAGGTGGTATCTCAATGTGGTTTTGATTTGAATTTCCCTGATGGCTAATGATGATGAACATTTTTTCATGTGTCTGTTAGCCATTTGTATGTCTTCTTCAGAGAAGTGTCTGTTCATATCTCCTGCCCACTTTTTGACTTGATTCTTTGTTTTTTGGGTGTTGAGTTTGAGAAGTTCTTTATAGATCTTGGATACCAGCCCTTTATCTGTAGTGTCATTTGCAAATATCTTCTCCCATTCTGTGGGTTGCCTCTTTGTTTTGTTGACTGTTTCCTTTGCTGTGCAGAAGCCTTTTATCTTGATGAAGTCCCAAAAGTTCATTTTTGCTTTTGTTTCACTAGCTTTTGGAGATGTATCTTGAAAGAAGTTGCTGTGGCCGATGTCAAAGAGGTTACTGCCTATGTCCTCCTCTAGGATTTTGATGGATTCCTGTCTCACATTGAGGTCTTTCATCCACTTTGAGTTTATCTTTGTGAATGGTGTTAGAGAATGGTCAAGTTTCATTCTTCTGCATGTGGCTGTCCAATTTTCCCAGCACCATTTATTGAAGAGACTGTCTTTTTTCCATTGCATGTTTTTTCCTGCTTTGTCAAAGATTATTTGACCACAGAGTTGAGGGTCCGTATCTGGGCTCTCTATTCTGTTCCATTGGTCTATATGTCTGTTTTTGTGCCAGTACCATGCTGTCTTGGTGATCACTGATTTGTAATATAGCTTGAAATAGGGCAACATGATGTTTTGTTTTGTTTTTCTTTTTCAACATTTCCTTGGTGATTCAGGGTCTTTTTGGATTCCATACAAATTTTAGGATTGTTTGTTCCAGCACTCTGAAAAATGTCATTGGAATTTTGATCGGGATGGCATTGAAGGTATAGATTGCTCTGGGTAGCATAGACATTTTAACAATGTTTATTCTTCCGATCCATGAGCATGGAATATTTTTCCATCTTTTTGTGTCTTCTTCAATTTCTTTCATGAGTGTTCTGTAGTTCCTAGAGTATAGATCCTTTACCTCTTTGGTTAGGTTTCTTCCGAGGTATCTTATGGTTTTTTGGTGCTATTGTAAATGGAATAATTTCTCTAATTTCTCTTTCTACAGTTGCATTGTTAGTGTATAAGAAAGCAACTGATTTCTGTGCATTGATTTTGTATTCTGCCACATTACTGAATTGCTGTATGAGTTCTACTAATTTGGGGGTGGAGTCTTTTGGGTTTTCCACATGAAGTATCATGTCATCTGCAAAAAGAGAGAGTTTGACTTCTTTGCCAATTTGAATACCTTTTATTTCTTTTTGTTGTCTGATTGCTGTTGCCAGGACATCTAGTACTATGTTGAACAATAGTGGTGAGAGTGGGCATCCTTGACGTGTTCCTGATCTTAAGGGAAAGGCTCTCAGCTTTTCTCCATTGAGGATGATGTTCACTGTGGGTTTTTCATAGATGGATTTTATGAACTTGAGGAATGTTCCCTCTATCCCTATACTCTGAAGAGTTTTAATCAGGAAAGGATTTGTATTTTGTCAAATGCTTTTTCTGCATCAATTGAGAGGACCATATGGTTCTTCTCCCTCCTCTTATTAATGTGTTCTATTACATTGATTGATTTGCGAATGTTGAACCACCCTTGCATCCTGGGGATAAATCCCACTTGGTCGTGGTGGATGATCCTTTTCATGTATTGTTGGATCCTATTAGCTAGGATTTTGTTGAGGCTTTTGGAATCCATATTCATCAGGGATATCGGTCTGAAATTCTCCTTTTTGTTGGGGTCTTTGCCTGGTTTGGGGATTCAAGTAATGCTGGCCTCATAGAATGAGTTTGGAAGTTTTCCTTCTGTTTCTATTTTTTGAAACAGCTTCAGTAGAATAGGTATTATTTCTTCTTTGAATGTTGGGTAGAATTCCCCAGGGAATCCATCAGTCCCTGGACTCTTGTTTTTTGGGAGGTTTGTGATCACTGCTTCAATCTCGTTACTGGTTATTGGCCTATTCAGGTTGTCAATTTCTTCCTGTTTCAGTCTTGGCAGCTTGTAGGTTTCCAGGAAGGCCTCCATTTCATCCAGATTGCTCAGTTTATTGGCATATAGTTGTTGATAATAATTTCTAATAATTGTTTCTATTTCCTTGGTGTTAGTCATGATCTCTCCCCTTTCATTCATAATTTTACTAATTTGGGTCCTTTCTCTTTTCTTTTGGATAAGTCTGGCCAGTGGTTTATCGATCTTTTTAATTCTTTCAAAGAACCAACTTCTAGTTTCATTGATCTGATCTATTGTGTTTCTGATTTCTAATTCATTGATCTCTGCTTTAATTTTAATTATTTCTCTTCTAATGCGTGGCTTAGGCATCATTTGTTGCTTTTTCTCTAGTTCTTTGAGGTGTAGAGGTAGTTGGCGAATTCGGGATTTTTCTATTTTTTTGAGTGAGGCTTGGATGGCTATGTATTTCCCCCTTAGGACCACCTTTGCAGTATCCCATAGGTTTTGGACTGATGTGTTTTCATTGTCATTGATTTCCATGAATTTTTTAAGTTCTTCTTAAAGATTTCCTGGTTGACCAAAACATTCTTGAGCAGAGTGGTCTTTAGCTTCCACATGTTTGAATTTCTGCCAAATTTTTTCTTGTGATTGAGTTCCAGTTTTAAAGCATTACGGTCTGAGAATATGCAGGAAATAATCTCAATCTTTTGGTATCGGTTGAGGCCTGATTTGTGACCCAGTATGTGGTCTATTCTGGAGAAAGTTCCATGCGTGCTCGAGAAGAATGAGTATTTTGTTGTTTTAGGGTGGAATGTTCTGTAAATATCTATGACGTCTATCTGGTCCAGTGTATCATTCAAAGCTCTTGTTTCCTTGTTGATTTTCTGCTTAGATGATCTGTCCATTGCTGAGAGTGGAGTATTGAGGTCTCCTGCAATTAACATATTGTTATCAATATGACTCTTTATTTTGGTTAAGAGTTGGCTTATGTAGATGGCTGCTCCCATGTTGGGGGCATAGATATTTACAATTGTTAGATCTTCTTGTTGGATAGACCCTTTAAGAATGCTATAGTGTCCTTCTGTGTCTCTAATTACAGACTTTAGTTTAAAATCTAATTTGTCTGATATAAGAATTGCTACCCCAGCTTTCTTTTGAGGTCCACTGGCATGGAAGATGGCTCTCCATCCCTTCACTTTCAGTCTGGATGTATTTTTAGGTTCAAAATGAGTCTCTTGTAGACAGCATATGGATGGGTCCTGTCTTTTTATCCAATCTGCAACCCTGTGCCATTTTATGGGAGCATTTAGGCCATTCACGTTGAGAGTGATTATTGAAAGATATGAATTAATTGTCATCATGTTGCCTGGGAAGATGTTGTTTTTATAGATTGTCCCTGTAAATTTCTGTTGTATATCACTCTTGGGGTCTTTCTCCTTTTATAGAACCCCCCTTAATATTTCTTGCAGGGCCGGCTTAGTGGTCACATATTCTTTCAGTTTCTGCCGGTCGTGGAAGCTCTGCATCTCTCCATCCATTCTAAATGACAGCCTTGCCGGATAAAGTATTCTTGGCTGCATGTTCTTCTCATTTAGTACGCTGAATATGTCTTGCCAGGCCTTTCTGGCTTGCCAGGTCTCTGTGGATAGGTTTGACGTTATTCTGGTGTTCCTCCCTCTGTATGTAAGGAATCTCTTCCCCCTAACTGCCCTTAAGATGGTTTCCTTGGTTCTAAGATTTGCGAGTTTTACTTTTACATGCCAGGGTGTTGGCCTGTTTTCCTTGATCTTGGGAGGGGTCCTCTCTGCCTCTGGGACTTGAATGTTTGTTTCATTCCCCAGATTAGGGAAGTTCTCAGCTACGATTTGCTCAAATACATCTTCTAGTCCTCTCTCTCTCTCCACTCCCTCCGGGATTCCAATTATTCTGACATTGGAACACTTCATGGTGTCACTTATTTCTCTGATTCTATTTTCATGGATTCTGAGTTGTTTTTGCCTGGCCTCCTCTTTTCCCTTTTTAGTTATTAAATGGTCTTCCAGGTCACTAATTCGTTCTTCTGCCTCACTTACCCTAGCTGTTAGATTATCTAGACTAGATTGGATCTCACTGATAGCATTTTTAAGTTCTGCCAATTCAGCTTTCATTTCTGCCCTTAGAGACTCTATGTTGCCATTAATTGATTTCTCCATTCTATCTATTGTCTTCACAATTGCTAGCCTGAACTCCATCTCCGACATCTTGGTTATATCTGCATCCATTTGTAAATCTGCAGCATAAGTCATAATCTCTGAGTCTTTTCTATTTTGGGAGCTCCTCCTCCTAGTCATTCTGTTGATGGGTGTTTGAGGGAATGTATAGAGTCCAAATTATTGACCAGAACCCAAGCCTGATGCACCTGTTTTCTAGAGACCTTAGGGTTGCTGGCCTCTTGTTTTCCCAGCCTGTCTTCTGGAGGAGGGGCCTGCCGCGCTGTTACTCAGGCAACCCTGTTTGGGTGGAGTTGCCGTGACCCCCTGTGGCGGGGGATGGGCTCAGTGGGAATCAGTTTTTGGGGCTTTTGTTCTCTGGCGGCTTTCCCTGGCGGCTTCCCACGTCTTTTCCGTGAGTCAGAGCAGAAGATACCGTTTCCAACCCTCTGCCTCAGAGCAGAGAGACCGCAGTCTGTTCTTCAGTGAGCTTTCCAGGCCACACTGTCTCCGTTTCTGTCGGGGCTGCTATAAACTGCAGCATCGGGGTTGTGCGCCCCTCCGCAGCGCCCCCAGTCCTGCCTCCAGGTCGGGGTTTGTCTCTGCCCTTTGTGCTTCTAAAACCGCCAGCCGCCCCCAGATCACACGCGCAACCCCCGCCACTCCAGGTTTCCATCCTGGGGGTTGCAGTTCACCGGCGTGACCCCGCCACTCCGGGTTTCCACCCCGGGGGCTGCCCTAAAGTCCTTTCCCTGCCACTACCGGTCTGCAAGTCTGTGCCCATCTGCAGCGCGCGAGGCTGTCGCTCACCGGTGGTGTAGGATCCCCACGGCCAGGCACCCTCCCGCTGCCATTTATCCTCCGATATCTGCCCGCAGAATCAGGGCTCCCCGCTTCATACCTCAAAACCAACCGCCTGTGATAGTCTTTGTAGAGATCCAGATCTTCTTACACCTCAGGCTGGTTTTGTGGGTGCTCAGTGTGGTCTGGTAGATATCCAGCTCAATTCCGGGGACCAGTTGACATAGGGTCCCCTACTCCTCTGCCATCTTTCCTACTCCTCTGCTTGCCTATTTTCTAAATTTAATTGAAAACTCATTCTTTCTTTTAGAAATCCACTACATTTCCACATGTGGTTGATAACATCTAATAATAAAGCAATGCACCATGTGTAACGCCCCTCAACGTTGTAAAGGGAGCTGGCTATATTATGCTGAATAGTCACTCATCACCAAGCAGAATGAGCAAGAGAGAATCCTCCCCCCATCCTGCTGGAGCTTCTTCTCAGTATAGTATTAACATGCCTTGCCTCTCACTGGGGTCAGGCCTCTTGCATTGTATCATCACATATGCATTTTCTCCTTAATCCTCACAAAGGACCACACAGGGAACTTATTATCTCCATTTCATGAATGAATAAACTTAGACTTGGGTAGGTTGCATAACTTTTTCCCAAGATCACATAGGTAGTTACTTGTGGAACTCAAATTTAAACCCAAGTCTTCTGACTTTTTCTGACTCCAGAGTCTAAATTTGTACCCACTCCATTATAGTGCCTTTATATATTATGAACCTGGATGAGGGCAAAGAAACCTGTACAAAATTTGCCAAAAGTCTTCATCTATTTAGAACTCAGCTCTTAGACAAAGTCCTTTGCATAAAACAGAGTACAGAATCAGGGAAGAAACAAAAAGAATAAGTAGTCAAAATGGAGTTTATAAATCTCATATACTAAAATACACACACATTGCTTATAGGATAGTTCCTAAGGTTCTCTCTCAGAGACTTTTTATTGTGCTAAAATATACATAGTGTAAAATTTACCATCTTAACCATTTTTAAGTGGACAGCTCAGTGGCATTAAGTACGTTCATATTGTTGTGCTATCATCATCACCATCCATTTCCAGAACTCTTCATCTTGCAAAACTGATACTCTATACCCATTAAACAATAACTCCCCATTCCCTCCTCCCTTCAGCCCCTGGAAACCGCCATTTTACTTTCTGTTTCTATGATTGGACTACTCTAAGTGCTTCATATAAGTGGAATCACACAGTATTTGTCTTTCTGTGACTGGCTTATTTCACTTAGCATAACAGTCCTCAAGGTTCACCCATGTGGTAGCACGTGTCAGACTCTCCTTCCTATTTAAGGCTGAATAATATTCCATTGTATGTATACCCCAACATTTGAAGGCAGGGTCATGGAGAGATATTTGTTCACCCATGTTCATATCAATATTATTCACAATAGCTAAAACGTGGAAGCAAACTGAGTGCCCATTGACAGATAAATGGATAAGCAAAATGTGGGGTATACATACAATGGAATATTATTCAGCCTTAAATAGGAAGGAGAGTCTGACACGTGCTACCACATGGGTGAACAAATATCTCTCCATGACCCTGCCTTCAAATGTTGGGGTATATACCCAGAAATGGGGTTTAATGGATCAAACTGAAATTCTATTTTTAATTTTTTGAGGAATTGCCATATGGTTTTCCACAGCAGTTGTTCCATTTAACATCCCCACCAACAGTGCACAAGGGTTCCAATTTGTCCACACCCTAGCCAACACTTGTTAATTTCTGGGATTTTTTTTTTTTTTTAATAGAAGCCATCTTCATGGGTTGAGGTAGTATCTCATTGTAGTTTTGATTTGCATTGCCCTAACAATTAGTGATGCTGAGCATCTTTTCAAGTCCTTGCTGGCCATGTGTATATCTTCTTTGGAAAAGTGTTTATTCAGGTCCTTTGCCCATTTTTGAATTGGGTTTTATTTTATTTGTGGTTACCATGGGGATTACATTTAACATCCTAAAGTTATAACATGCTAATTTGGATTTATAACAGTTTACTGTTAATAACATACAAAAACTGCTCCTTTACATTTCTGCCCCCACCCTTTTCAGTTATTGAGGTCATAAAATGACATCTTTATATATATTGCATGTCCCAAAACATAAACTGATAATTTTTTAAAATCTGCTAGTTTCTTAAATTATGTAAAAAACAAAATGTGAAGTTATAAACCAAAGTTGCAATAATACTAGCATTTAGACAAATAATTGTTTTTTTAAATGTATCAGTCTTTTAAATCACACAGCAAATAAAAAAACGAAGATACAAACCATTGTTACAAAAATACTGGATTTTATAATTGTCCTTGTATTTATCTTTATTGGGCTTTTTATTTCTTCATACAGCTTTGAGTTACTGTCTATTGTCTTTTCATTTCAACCTACAGGACTCACTTTAGCATTTCTACTAAGGCAGGTCTAATGGTAACAAACTCCCTCAGATTTTGTTTATCTGGCAATGACTTAATTTCTCCCCTTAATTCTGACAAATAGTTTTGCTGGATATAGACAGGATTCTTGGTTAGTAGTTTTGTTCTTTTAGCACTTTGAATATATCAGCCCACTGTCTTCTGGCCTCCAAAGTTTCTGATGAGAAATCTGCTTATAATCTTATTGAGGATCCCTTGTATGTGATGAGTCACTTCTCTCTCACTGCTTTTAAGATTCTCGCTCTGTCTTTGTGTGTTGATAGTTTGATTATAATGTGTCTTAGTGTGAGTGTCTTTGGGTTCATCCTACTTGGGAGTCATTGAGGTTTCTGGATGGTTATACTCATGTCTTCATCAAATTTGGGGAGTTTGATTAGCTATTATTTCTTCAAATATTCTCTCTGCCTCCTTCTGTCCTCTCCTTCCGGGACTCCCACAATATGTATGTGGATCTATTTGATGGTGTCTCAACTCTCTGTGTTCACTTTTCTTCAATCTTTTTTCTTTCTGTTCCTCAGACTTGATAATTTCCATTGTGCTATCTTCAAGTTCACTGATTATTTCTTTTGCCTACTCAAATTTGCCTTTGAATCCCTCTAGTGAATTTTTCATTTCTCTTCTTGTAATTTTCAGCTTCAGAATTTCTTTTCGGTTTTTTTGGTTTTCTATCTCTTTATTGATATTTTCATTTTATTCACATATTGTTTTCATGACTTTCCCCACATCTTCTTTTAGTTCTTTGGGCATCATTAAGACAGTTGTTTTAAAGACTTTGGAAGATCTGCCACTGGGTCTTTTTCAAGGACAATTTTTTCTTTGGCTTATTGTTTTTCCCTTGACTGGGCCTTACTTTCCTGTTTCTTTGTAGCCTTGTGATTTTTTTTTTTTTTTTTGCTGTTGTTATTGAAAACTTAACAGTTGAATCTAATAATGTAGTAACTCTGAAAATCAGATTCTCCCCTTTGCCCAGGGTTTTCTGGGTTTTGTTTTGTTTTTATTTATTGTTTTTGTTTTTGTTTTGATTGTTGGGAGCTATCTCTGTGCCAGGGATTGACCTGAGAGGTAAAATTAAGGTCTTCTCAGGTCTTTTCTGTGCATGTTCTCTTCCCTGGGCATGTGCAATGACTTTCCAATGTCCCCATATAGGCAGTGGCTTTTTTTTTTTTTTTTCCCCTGAGTAAGCTCTATGCCCAATATGGGGCTTGAACTCACAACCCTGAGATCAAGAGTCATGTACTGGGCGCCTGGGTGGCTCAGTTGGTTAAGCAACTGCCTTCGGCTCAGGTCATGGTCCCGGAGTCCTGGGATCGAGTCCCACATCGGGCTCCCGGCTTGGTGGGGAGCCTGCTTCTCCCTCTGACCCTCTCCCCTCTCATGCTGTTTCTCTCTCTCTCTCAAATAAATAAATAAATAAAATCTTTAAAAAAAAAAGAGTCATGTACTGTACTGACTGAGCCAGCCAGGTGCCCCTGCAGTTGCTTTTGAAAGTCTTGGGGCCTTTTGTTTGTTTGTTTGTTTTTGAATGTCTTGGTTTTTAATGTCTGGCTCCCAAAAGGGGAAAAAGAAAAGTGAAGGGAAAAAAGGTTATTGGCCCTTTAAGTTATCTGGAAGTCATGTCAGCCAGAGCAGGAGGGGATTGCAACAATGGGGAGAGGTGCAACAACAATGGCCACCCCCTTCTTTGTCTGCATCTCTGTGATCAGAGCAGTAATCAGTAATTGGAGTGCAGATCCCCAATGCTTGGAGGACAGGGTTCTTCTTGCCCACCCCGGCTCCTACAAGCTGCAATACAAAATTCTTCTGGAATGCATGCTTGGCTGCTTGTTGGGGATCTAGGGGGTGAGGGCTGGGTGGCTGCAACTGTGCTAAGATCTGAAATTGACCAAAATTAAGAGCAATTTACCATCCAAGCCTTCCTCTGGAAGTTGCAAGCCTTCAACAGATTCCACAGTTCCCAAATAGCTACATCAGACAGATTATGATGGTACAATTTTTGTCTAGGTAGGGAAATAGATTTCTGGTGCTTCCTATTCCACCACCATCCCAGAAAATTCTTATTGTTATTTTACCCACAATTCTGATGGGATTGGGTATCTGGTTTCCAAGGCCAAAGTAGATCAGAAGCAGCAATTCAGAAAGAGGACAGCAAGCAGCTACAGGCAGGGCCACAGTCTTACACATCATCAGTGGTGCCAAGGCATTGCTGCCCCTACCTCAGTGCTTGGTGTTTCAGCCATCCCTGCTCCACTGATGGTTATTGCCCTGCTGCGCACCACCCCGCCTCTCCCATCTGCTCAAGGGCTTTTCTCACTCTCCAGCTAGTTGGAGACACCTGCTTTTCCTGACCGGCTGTTTCAGAGAAAGTTGCCCCAGCAAAGATGTTATATCTGAGGTGATATTTTTTCTTTTCCTTTATTACCATCTTCTCTTTATAAGAGTTCAGGAGCATGCCAGCTCCTTTCAGCAGTCAGATCCTGCTGTTGAGTCTGAGCCACTCTGTCAGAATAAATCTTTACTCAAAGAGACTTTTTCCTCAAAGTCTCAACTGCATTTTCCTGAAGTTTGATATATTTCTTTCTTTTTTAGAGATTCTCTCTTTTACCATTAAAACCTTCTGCATCTGAGCCCCATTTGTTGTAAGCTAAATTCTAATTTGTTCCCACTGAGTTCCTGAACCAGTACAAATTGGGAGATACAGTTAGGCATCTGTCCTGTACATCCTGTGGGAGTCAATATCTGGAACTTTTTAATTCCGTTAGGAAGTTAGTTCACACAGATCCTGCAAAGTACCTCTAGGGAGCAGTGCTTCCTAATTCCACATGTCAGCCTATCAGAGGCTTTGTTCTGGCTTAGCAAAAATACCCTTAACATCGTCATTCACTTTTCACCACATCAGTAAGCATACACAAACACACAATGTGTGCATAAGCATGCAAGCATGTGCATGCACACATACACACACACACAAATCAACTTTAATATTCAATCCTGGCAATGGTACAGTAAAACAATTGCTTTTAAATATTGATGATGGCATTATAAATTGAACATGTGTGAAATCAATATAGCAAAATGTATCAGGAACCATAAAAATGTTCATTGACACAGTAATTCTATTAAATTGTAGATAGTCTCAGAAGATAATCTAAAATGTGAGAAAAGCCATGTCCTGAATTATTTATTATGCTGAAAAATTATAAGAAAATTAATGGTCACCAATAAAGATATAATATATGTATCTGCTGGAATTCTATGGTGAAATTAAAATATTGATATTGGCATTAAAGTAATTATAAAGTCTATATAACAATATATGTATGGTACAATAACTACCATTCACTGAATGCTTACTGTGTCCCAGGCCATGTAGTAGCTATATTGTGGATATTACTTCATTTCGGTCTCACAATAATTCTGTGAAGTAGGTATTACCCCTATTTAAGGCTCTTTTCAAGGTTCTTCTTTTATCCCCCCTCTTTCTTTCAATTCTCTCTCCATGCTGACTTCCCTTTCTACTTAACGGAAGGAAAATTCCTTAAAGGAGCTCCTAATTGACTTCAGAGTGTGGATTTTTAAGCATTACCCTAAACTGTCTCCTATTCAGTATAGTGTTAAACAGAAAAGCAAAAAGAAATCAGATTACTAAAGTATTATATCCACTATAATTTAAAGTTTAAAGATGTTGCCTCCAGAAAAAAACTTGGAAGGGAATATATAGAATTGATGACAGTTGTCTTAGGGTAATAATCTCAGGGAGATGATATTTTTTCCCAAATTTTCTACAATATCATTTCATTATTCTTATAAGCATAAACACTTTAAGTCCCCCCAAATGAAAATCATTGTATTATTTTGTTTAAATAATTGGATTCTTACATGATCAATCCTTTTCATATTCTAAAGCATTCTTTGTGGTCATTGTAATACTGTTTTCAGAATTTTAAAATATGCTAAGTAATAAAAAAAGTCTACTCCATTTGTGAAAGTAACAGTGGTTAAGCTTTCAAGTTTTAGAGCTTAAGGAGAGAAATAATTGTAATCTCATACAAACACATCAAGACAGTGCTTTGTAGATTTCAGTTTTTATGGGTATTGGCTCACTTGATCTTCCTGACACCTGAAAGGTACAACTTCAACTCTGAAAGTTGTTCAGAAAGCCCATTCCCTAGAGTTTCAGTGTAGCCCCAGCTCCACGATATCTACTGGCTGGCCTACATGCCCCAGAAAAGGGCCACTGGGGCACTTGCCAAACACATCAGCCAGCCCCGCTCGGCACAGCTGGAAACACAGCTGCACGCTGCAGCTGGCTATGTCCCTGTAGTAATCATCACTGAAGAATGTTGAAGAGGAAGCTCTCCTGAAGGTTCTTCCTTCACCACCACCCCCTCCTTCTGTTCCTCTAGGCTGACTCTTCCACTTAATAGGAAGAACAATTCTACCTAGTGTTGCTAATCAATTAACAGCTGGTGAAACAGAGAGCCTCACTTCTTCCCTGCACTTCAAGCTCTCCCAAACATACCAATAATACAATAATATGGCAACTGCAGAAATCTTGGGGACTAATACTGCCCCCACCGGGCAAAAAACTCAGCGGAAACTGCAGCTTTCATTCAGATTTAAACACCTAACAGGGAAAACAGAGATTCTAAATGCCACTTTTCTTTTTTAAAAGCATGGGATTCTCCTGATTATAAAATGAATACGTACTCAGCGTGGAAAAATGAAAATGCACTTAAAGAAGAAAATAAAATTACCCTAAGTCTTTTCAACCAAAATTACCGCTCCGTAATTATTTACTTTTTGAAAATAAATTCCTGGCCTTTAAAAAAATATGTGACATGTTTACATTTATAAACATTTTTTAATTTTACCATTTAAGAATCCTACTGCATATACTATTCAGTTTTCTCTTTTATTTGACATTCCTTGTATCTTCTCATTTTCCTATGCTGCAAAAATGCTTTTAATGCCTTATGCCTAAAATCATAACTTTAGGAACCATTCCCTGCAGTTTTGTTGTAATATTAGCACCATCTGACTCCTCTTCCTATATTCCTTAACTCCGCTGAATCCTCATGGGCATTTAGCATTCTCTGGCTTCAGTGAGAATTAAGCACAGGAAGAGGAAAAGCAGGCCATCTGTGCAGGGAGGTAAAACCAGTGTAAATTAAATGGGGTGTGAAAAAAAGCCACTTATGCTCTTTAAATATGTGCTACTTGAGGGAAATTCTCACCTGTGTACAGAACTAATCACTGAACACACAGGCTTCAGGTGAATGACCGGTGCTGCGTGTTCTTTGTTCAAAAAGCAAAAGCAATACTCTTTTTAAAAAAATGCTCCAAGATGATCCAAGAGATTGTAATCAAACCTTAAACATTTCAAGGACAGTAAGCCAAAAACAAAACAAGCCTCCATCTCTGGCGCCGGCGCTCTTTTCCTCCCAACTCCACTTACCAGCTAGAGCTATTTTGGACTTTGTATACTTATCCAGGGCTGTTTGCTCACACACTGCCATCTCTCCTCACTGATGGGTGTTTGTTTGCTCCTCCCTTTCTTTTCTATTTCTCCCATCACACCCCTCTTCCTTGTCTTCACGGGGACACCAGTAATGGAACAGCATGATGCTCAAGGGTGTCAGGTGTGAAGTCACGCTGTGCATTTGAATTCTGTCTGTGGCAACTTAAGCAAGTCACGTATGCTCTCGGTCCCTCAGTTTCCAACCTGACGAATGGGAATCACAGTATCCACCTCATAGGACTATGGTGAGAAGTACATGTGTCACTTTCTGGAAAGCACTTTCAGAATGGTGCCCAGCACACAGTATCTCATTACTGCTTCTATTATTACTACTACTGGTGAAGAGCTTCCTAGATGTTTTCTCCACTTTCCGTCTCTCATTCCACCCCCACATGCATAATTACAATGACCTCTGTGCCAGTTGAGTGCTTCCCATGTGTCAACCCTCTCTAAGCTCTTTACATAATTTATTTTTATTCCTTACAACAATCTGTAGCTAGAAATTACATTCCATCTTACAGATGGGAAAACTGAGGCTTAGAAAAGCTCCAGTCCATCCTTTACAGCCTCTTAAAAAATTGCAAAATCCTTTTTAGTTACATTATTTCTTCGCTCAAATGTCCACAAGATATTCTATTAACTGCCCCCACATTGCTTCAGCTTTCCAATCATGGGTATTGGGTCGTGCCTGTCAACTCATTCTCATTGCAAGCAAATATGGCCATCCCAAGTCTATTCCTGAAAACAGCTCCAGTCCTGAGGTTGCTTTTGATTGTACTCATGCTGCTTTCTTTCCTCATCACCATTTTTGTCAAAAGACAAAAATTTAAATTTCCATCTTTTCCTAGAATTACAGTGAAGTCCTCTATCCCTGTACTTCTTGGAGTACATAACCCATATTTTGAATGGCCCTGAATTTAACTGGACACGCCTTTAAAAAAATCAATGTCAATGCGTGTAGTCAAGGATAAAATGATTGGTGTATGTTGGTGGAATTCTGGGACAAAGCATCATTATTTTACGATTTTCCAGCCACTAACAAAGAAGCATAGTGTACTGGCAGGCGGCTATGATGGTTTAGTACAGCACTTCTCAGGGTGCGAGGTAATCACTGAGGGATCTGGCTAAAATGCAGACTGATTCTTAGGTCTGAGGTGCAACGTGAGGTCCTGCACTTCTGACAAACTCTCGCGTGATGCCGGCACTGTTGATGCTTGTGTAGCAAGGGCTGGGTAGATATTCTCAAGGAAGAAACTGAAGAACTAAGTGAAGAACTAATAAAGAGATAAAGAAACAAAAATAATCTACAGAAGACAAATAATCATCAAGGAGCAGAAAGACCCAAAGTTTAAAGGGATTTCAAGTATAAATTTGACTGGATGTGTGTTTTCTTCCATTCTATGAACTTTGGACCCTAACTCTGTGCTCCCCTCCACCATCTAAGATTTGTCACTTGTACCCCTCCTCGTACATCCTGGTCACTCCTGAATTCCACATCCACCAGCACCTTAGAATAACTCTTAGGGTACTTTAGGGATCAGCAGCTTTCACCGGTACCTATGCGAAGTATTTAGGATGTTGTGATGGGTTGAAGGGAGAGGAAGAGAGCAAGATCAGGAGTCAGAAATAGAGAACGTGGAGGAATAGCCTAGGGGCCCAGAGTAACCTCTTCTCCAAACAATGCTTAGAACACTAGCCAAAGTGAGCACAGATCATAGGTTTGAAAATTTTAATTGCAGAACATATTGTCAACACTCATATAGGGAATGATCAAGGGAACTAGAAATACTCATGCTGAGGAAGGGACGATGAGACAGATTGGGGTAGGGCTGGCCTGGGCTAGGTGGTGGCTACAGAGAGAATAGGTGGGAGGTTACTCTTGAGTATCTGGGGTCTGTCATGTGGCAGAGGGAAGGGGAGGGTGGGGCGGCGAAGGGCAGAGCCGGGAGAAACCGAATAACCTGAAAACAAAACAACCCCAAGTGGCTAGACTTACCCACTTATCGGGGATGTCACAAAGGAAATGCCAGAGTCCCAGCTCGGAATGATGTAGTTCTATGACGCTTCCAAGATCTGTCCGGTCACTCAGTTAGCCGCCACCTGCGTGGCCACTGGCGCACTCGGGCAGGTCTGGCTGCTTCAGGGAACCTGTCCAAGCCCTCACTCAAACTTCTCTCTCCTCCCTCTTTTTCATGACTCCTTTCTTTTCTCCAACTAGAAGTGTGAATGTTTCTTGTGCAAGAAAAGTTACGGAGACTGACTAGGTACCTGACGATGCCTTTCTGAACCCAAAGAAGGAACCCCAGCGCCGACACATAATCCGGTAAGGGGGTGCAAGAGCTGACGTGGGTGGGGTCCAGCAAACCCCGCACAGCCGGAGGGGCAGTAGGTAGAGCCAGAGCCAGCGGCCCCACTGCTCCACCTGCTGCAGGCTCTCACCACGCCCCCCCTCCCCCGCCACCGACGCGGGATAGGAAGGAGGGGAGCTGGGGGGAGGGCGGGGAGCAACAAAGCAGGTATCGCCCCTTCCCCCCCCCTCGTAAAAAATGAAAAGGCCTTCTGGGAGGTTGCATACCTGACCTTCTTGGCAAATGCCTTAATTAGAGTTCATACTTTGGCAAGGGCTCATTGCTAAAAGTCACTGAAACCAGGGACCAGACCCAGGAGAGGCCCTGGGGGGCAGGAGAGGGTGGGAGTGGCAGAAGGAAGGAAAGGAGGCTAATAAGGGAGGTGAGGAGGGCACCGGGGTTGCCCTTTGCCCCTGGCTGGCAGCGCTGCAGGCTGCTCATTCCTCCTGTCTTATGTTGCCCTTGCATTCTGTTCCAGAAGGCAGCTCCCTTTCCCAGGGAAATGCAGCAAAGGAGTAAGTGCACTGCTAGTCTCCCCAGAGAATGGTCTGTAGCAGATTGAACTATTGGTAGCTGGGCTGTGTATGTGTGTGTCCGCTTTCCAGTGTGTTGGTGTGTGTCTGAGGGCTACGTGTTTTGCAACATCAACTGATCTGGAGAAGCAGGTCTGTAACAACCCAAGCAGTGATGATGATGATGGTGATGGCAATGATAGCCAATATTTACATGGCTCTTTCTTTCCCTTTCTTTCTTTCTTTCTTTCTTTCTTTCTTTCTTTCTTTCTTTCTTTCTTTCTTTCTTTCTTTCTTTCTCTTTCTTTCTTTCCCCTTCCTTCCTTTCAGATTTTATTATTTGAGAGAGAGGGAGAGAGAGAGTGCACAAGCAGGGCAGCAGCAGAGGCAGAGGGAGAAGCAGGCTCCATGTGGAGCAGGAAGCCTCATGTGGGGCTCGATCCCAGGACCCCAGGATCATGACCTGAGCCGAAGGCAGATGCTTAACCAACTGAGCCACCCAGGTGTCCCTACATGGCTCTTTCTTCCGGGTACTATCCTAAAGGCTTTAGGATACTCAATCTTCACAACAATACTATGAGTAGGAACTGTATAATCCCCACTTCAAAGACAAGGAATTGAGGAACAATGTGGGTAAGTAACTTGCCCAAAGTCATGCAGCCAGCCCAAGGCAGAACCTGGATTTGAACTCTGGCTGTCTGGTTCTGGAGATCATTTTCTTAACCATCAGGCTCTACTATTTCCCATATTGACTATAAACAGGGTTAAATAAGTGTTCGAGTAAAGAATACCAATTCTTAACAAGAGCTAATAAGTAGTAAGCAATAAGTATCAGGCCCTATTTAAGCCTGTAGCCCATGTAATCCACACAACAATCCTATGAGATTGGTACCGCTATCAACCCTATCTTACATGTGAAGATACTCAACACTGAGGTGATTGAGTCACTTGCCCACACGGGCATCTTGCATGTGGACAAGACTAGAATTTGGGTATATTTAGTAGCAAAGCCCATGCCTGTGAGCAGGACCTTATACCAAAAGAAAGGATGAATGGCATCTAACTTACTCTTTTGGGTTCTTCATTGAAATCAACAAACAATGCAGGAATGCCCCCTCTTAACTCACATTTTTACTACCATTATAGGATATTCTTTTTTTTTTTTTTAAGATTTTATTTATTTATTTGAGAGAGAGAATGAGATAGAGAGAGAGCATGAGAGGGGGGAGGGTCAGAGGGAGAAGCAGACTCCCTGCTGAGCAGGGAGCCCGATGCGGGACTTGGTCCTGGGACTCCAGGATCAAGACCTGAGCCGAGGGCAGTCGCCCAACCAACTGAGCCACCCAGGAGCCCATTATAGGATATTCTTTTACTTTGCCTCCATTTCAAAATGGGTCACCTTTCTCTCTACTCCCCATGCCAGCATATCCAACTTCATCTCCAAAAATCTATTTCCGGGTGTACCTTATGCTTTTAATGTCTTTCTGTGCCCACTCAACATGCACTTAGGTAACTTGGGTAAGCTATTAAAGGAATTAATTAGATAACTATTTCAGTTACTTTGCCACTGGCATAGGAGCAAAATAGCAAAACAAACATATTATTAACGGGACTGATAAGCCCGGTAGATCTTCATGACTACAACTGTATCTCATCCATCTCTTTTATTTTTTTTTTATCCCAACAAATAGTAAAATGCCTGGTAAGCAATCCATAAATATTTATTAAGCCAATGAATGATAAATCTGAGTTATGCTATGGGGCGTCTGGGTGGCTCAGTAGGTTAAGCATCTGACTCTTGATTTCGCTCAGGTCGTGATCTCAGATCTCAGTTGAGCCCCACAATAGCTCTGACATGCTGTGCATGGAGCCTGCTTAAGATTCTCCCTCTCACTCTTAATCTCAGGAAACAAGCTGAGGGTTGCTGAAGTGGTGGGGGTGGGAGGGATGGGGTGGCTGGGTGATGGACATTGGGGAGGGTATGCACTATGGTGAGCACTGTGAATTGTGTAAGACTGATGAATCACAGACCTGTACCTCCGAAACAAATAATACATTATATGTTAAAAAAGAAAAAGAAGATAGTAGGAAGGGAAAAATGAAGGGGGGGAATCAGAGGGGGAGATGAACCATGAGAGACTATGGACTCTGAGAAACAAACTGAGGGTTCTAGAGGGGAGGGGGGTGGGGGATGGGTTAGCCTGGTGATGGGTATTAGGGAGGGCACGTTCTGCATGGAGCACTGGGTGTTACATGCAAACAATGAATCATGGAACACTACATCAAAAACTAATGATGTATTGTATGGTGACTAATATAACAAAATAAAATAAAATTAAAAAAAAAATTCTCCCTCTCCCTCTGCTCCTCTCCCTGCTTGTGCATGCCCACACTCACTCTCTCGCTCAAATAAATAAATAAATAAATAAATAAATAAATAAATAAATAAAATCTTTTAAAAACTGAGTTATGAGGTGCACCTGAGTGGCTCAGTTGGTTAAGTGTCTGCCTTTGGCTCAGGTTGTGATCCTGGGGTCCTGGAATCGAGCCCTGCATCAGGCTCCCCACTCCACAGGGAGTCTGCTTTTCCCTCTCCCTCTGACAGCTGCTCCCACATCCTGTCAAATAAATAAATAAATTTAATTTAAATTTAAAATAATAAATTCAGCTTAACTGCTGTTTATGAAATCTTGACTAAGTTCCATCACCTCCGCCTGTTCAGGTATGTATGGTGAATTTTGATCCCTTGCTATTCTTCCTGGCTTCATTTTACTTTGCTGCTTCACTAAAGAAGGGAATGGAAAGCAAAGGAAATGAGATTCAAATTCTTCCATCCTGGTTTTTCGTGCCCAAGAGTCAGATAAGTCAGAACAATGAGAACCCTAGAATCCTTCCTTTTATATTTCTTCCTGTTTATGACATGATGTGCACTAGGCTGTGTGTATTTTAAAATAATTCTCTCAAGAATTTTCTACTTTTGCATTTACATTTATATTTATTGAGTACACACTGATACACGATGTGGAAATTTTAAGGCCTACTCTACTACAGAGGACACTATGGGACACTGTCCTTGTCCCCCTTTAGAAGCCCCATAGAAACCCTCATTTATTTGCTCTTACAGAAGTATCTCAGCTACAGAAAGCTGAATCACCCAAGGTCACACCCGGCTCCCACGGCAGCCGGCATCCAATGGTCAACATGCGGGTAAAAATATTCGGCCCCTCACCCTAACCCAAAACAAGCCTGAAGGGCCACCGCAGCCTCGGAGCTCCCTGAGGCGCTGAGGCTTTCGCTGAGACTTTACCATAGTCCAACTTCTCTGTTCCCTAGTGTTGCTTCCTTCCCTTCCTCAAGTGTAGATCCCAAGGCGATAAACTTCCTGCACATTAATCTCAGTCTTAGACTCTTCCCCAGAGAATCCAAAACCTGGATACCTAATTGGTTGATTATTAAACATTTTTGGTAACTCGGACCAAAATACTCTTTTACTCGATATAGCAAACACAAGTGGTGTCTTTCATTTTAACCTACAGAATAAGAATGTCAACAAATACACTGAGGGTGGTTAAAACTTAAGCACATTTAAGGGCGGTGCCCCTGGCGGCCCCCGGACCCGTCTGTCGCGCCAGCCGTGTGCGGACGGCACAGACCCAGGGACGCCCCTCCTTCCGGCCTCCGACCACCCTCCAACCTCTTTTCCAGACACAAACTCCGCCACCCTCTGCTCAGCCCCCCTCCGCCCCCCGGGACCCGCCAGCACCCTCTTTGGGGCCGGGCCCCCGTCCCCGCGGCGGAGGCCCGTCCACCACCCGCAGCCTCGCACGCCGCCGGCCTCCCCGCCTCTCTCTCCACCGCGAGGCCCAGGCTCCGGCCGCCGCGCCCCGCGGCCCCCCCTCCCCGCCCCCCGCCGAACGGCCCCGGAGAAGCCCGACGGCGCCCGCGGCTCCGGAAGATGCAGGCCCGGAGGCCGGGCGGCAGCCTCCCGAGCCCAGCGGCCGGGGGCCCGGCCCTGCGCAGAGGCCCCGCTGCCGCTCCCGACAGGCCCCGGGGGGCCGCCCGCGCAGGCGCCCGGCCCCTCGCTGCCCGCCGAACCGCGGCCCGGGCCCCGCCGCCGGACTCAGCCGGACGACGCGAGCGAACGCCCGACTCACCTCGGCAGGCGGGGCCCACCGGGCGCGCTGGGCGCGGGTCTCTTCCCGAGGCTCAGCCGCAAGCGCGCCTGGGGGCCCCGGCAGCCCTGGAGGGCCCTCGGGCTCGTGCCTGGGCCTCTGCGGTGCGCCCCTAGGCAGCTCTGTAGCCCCCGGGAGCCCTCTCCCAACGGTGGACCGGGGGGAAACAATAAAGCTTTCTGCAGCAAAAACAAAATAAAAAACCCAACCCGAAACCCGAAAACACTGAAGCGCATAAGGTTATTTATGCGTTCCTACTATAGAAATGTAATTTACCTAAAAATGGGTCTTACTCTTTTTAAAAGATTTATTCATTTATTTGAGGGGGAGAGGGGCAGAGGGAGATATTCTTGAAGCAGAGCCCCCACTGAGCTCTGAGGGGTTAGGCAGTGGGGGCTCCATCTAAGGACGCCTGAGGTCATGACCTGAGTCTGATGTTTAACTGACTGAGCCACCCAGGTGCCCCTCATTTTATTTTTTTAAAAAAGGATTTATGGGTGGGGGTGCCTGGGTGGCTCAGTCGGTTAAACCCCGGACTCTTGATTTTGGCTCAGGTCATGATTTCATGGGTGGTGAGATGGAGCCACGCTAAGCATGGAGCCTGCTTAGGATTCTCTCTCTCTCTCTCCCTCTCCCTCTGCCCCTCCCCTTCCCTGCTGGTGCTCTCTTGCTAGCTCTCTCTCTCAAAAAAAATAAATAAAATAAAAACAAAAACAAAAACAAAAAATAAAAAAGGATGTATGGAGGTGCCTGTCTGGCTTAGTCGGTAGAGCACGCAATTCTTGATCTCAAGATTGTGAGTTCAAGTCCATGTTGGGTGTAGAGACTGTTTAATAATAAAATCTTTAAAAAATAATAAAAATAAGGATTTATGTGTGAAATTAATTTTCTATAAATTAATTTAGGAAAAATTATTACCTTCTGACTGTATGGTATATTTCCCAACATATTCAGTACTTCATTTATATATTAGTAAAATTTTATACTTTACTTTTTTAAGTGTGTTTCTTTTATTTTTTTAAGTAATCTCTACATCCAGTGTGGGGGGGTTGAGCTTATGACCCCAAGATCAAGAACTGCATGCTCTGCCAACTGAGCCAGGCAGGCACCCCTGTAGGTTCAAAATTATAGAAAGAGAACCTACACATTTCTTTTTAAGTGAACTCTTACAGATTTTTATGTGTGTTTTTCTTTTTTTAAAGATTTTATTTATTTATTTATTTGAGAGAGAGAGAGAGAGAGAGACAGCATGAGAGGGGAGAGGGTCAGAGGGAGAAGCAGGCTTCCCGCTGAGTGGGGAGCCCGATGTGGGACTCGATCCCAGGACCCTGGGATCATGACCTGGGCCGAAGGCAGTCGCTTAACCAACTGAGCCACCCAGGCACCCTATGTGTTTTTATTGTAAATGTTTTATGTATATGTTTACATTGACTCATAGGCATAATAAAAGTCCAAATCTAGGATTTTTGCCTTATTGACTTAGTAATGATCCTCAAATTCACGTGGAATAATAAATAGATAAGAATAGCTAAGAAAAACATGAAAACACTTGTGCCTTAGTTGTTATTAAGGCACACAACAAAGGTCTACTAAATAAGTATAGATGATAGAAGAAAGAGCAGATCAGCAGACCAGAATAGTTAGATCAGGAGTAAAACCTTATTACATATACATTTTAAAATGTAATAACATCTGATAAAGGAGGCACCACAGCTGAGGGGTAAAGAGAAGGAATTTTCACAACTGGTACTGGAATAATTGGTTAGTGATTTGTTCCAAATCAATTTAGATTCCTAACTCTTACTCCTAGGTGGATGAAAGACTTAAATGGGAAAAACCCAAGTCATAAGAAGTAAGGCCAAATTCCAGTGAATATTGTATCTACACAAGAAAAAAATTTGTAGATGTAAGAAAAAAAGTCAACAGTTCATTGACATAAAAATTTTAAACTTCTGAACATAAAAAATAAAAAGCAAACAAAAAGTTGAGAAAATGTATAATTAGCTACAATTATGACTTTTAAAATATAAAACATTTGCACAAATGGATTTAAAAACACTAAAATAGGGGCGCCTGGGTGGCTCAGTCATTAAGCGTCTGCCTTCAGCTCAGGTCATGATCCCAGGGTGCTGGGATCGAGCCCCACCTCACCCCCACCCTGCTCAGCAGGGAGCCTGCTTCTCTTTCTCCCACTCCCTCTGCTTGTGTTCCCTCTCTCGCTATGTCTCTCTCTGTCAAATAAATAAATAAAATCTTAAAAAGATAAAGTAAAATAAAAACACTAAAATATTAGAACATAGAGTAAAGTATATGATACATAATACAGAAATACAGAAATAATCAGAGATGGGGAAAAGTATTATACACATATACAATAAAATGAAAATGAAAATCTGAAGTTAATCAGAATGCAAAACCATATGATGGGCTATTTTGTAGTCATTAAAATTTATGTTTTTGAAGAATTGTTAATGATATAATAAAATGATCATAATTTAATGTTGCTTGAAAATGCAAAACTGGACATGATTCTGAATGTAAAAAAGATGGGCACATATACAAAATGAACTAAATTAGGTCTATAAACTTATGGATGAGTTTGGTTTTCCTTAGATTTCACTGCATTTTCCAACTTTTTTACAGTGCAAATAAATTAATTTTGCAATTTTGTGTGTGTATATGTGTGAGTATTTAAAGAATGAACGGGAGGTAAAAAATTGGAAACATATTGTTAACTATTCTTTGGGGAAGTTGTTCTTAAATGGAAGAAAGAAAAAAGCTGTATCTAGAGAGAGATGTAAAATCAGGGAAAATTTCCTCCCTTTCTTTTTCCTGGTTTTTCTTTCCTCTCCTGCTTCCTCCCCCTTCCTTCCTTCTTTCTTTTTTAACGATGAGAGGTTCGAATACTTTATTGTCAATAGAGGAGGAAATGAAAATACAGTAGTAAAGAAATAAATGCTGGAGCAAGTTTCCAAAGGAGATGAGAGAATCAGATAAAGAATGCTGCCTTTAAATGGGATTAACTTCAAACGCATTTCGTTGAACACATGAATGAATGAATGAATGAATACATGAATGCCAGCAGTATGACAGCTTTCCTATAATTCTGTTCCTTTTCAGAACTGAAATCAGTGAATTAACAATAACAATTTGAATATAGACAAAGAACTATCATATTCATTATTAAATTGATATTGCTAAATGATTCATATTTTAACTATTGGATTATATCTAAATTCTCATTTTTATATGAAGAGCAAGGAGGAACAATAGAACAAATCGTAACTTTTTTTAAGCACAAAATTTAATTAGACTCCATTTACAAATGTTAATTTCATACAGGGAGTATGCCCTGGAGAATGCTGGCACTTATCCAGATAATTCTGGAAGTAAAAACTGTACTTATTGTTGAGGAAGTGGTTGGGACTCTGAATTTTCCAGATAATTCCCATAAGCTAGAAAACTGCTAAGCTAAATATATTACTTTTAAATGTAGGCTGGGGTTTCTTTTTTTCCTTTTAAGAATGACATTCAATAAACACTTACCCTTGGTGTTTTAAAACTGTAATTTATTCACGAGATTCCAAAAATTGCTATTCATTTGCTATTCATTTGATACATGTGTACAGGCTCCTAAACTTTCAAAACTTAGATAAATGTACATTTGATAACTATTTTATATTTTTGTTATATTCCTTGTCCTTTTAAGGATCTGACATTTAAATTAAATATGAAAGCATTAGAGGTACTTAACTATATTCTATTTACTCATTCATATATTTATTAATTGGACAAATATTTATTGAACTTCTATTATGTCTGAGATACTTGGAAACAGGTGAAAACGTGTCATCTGCCTTCATGAAGCTTGTAGACTAGTGGGGAAGCAGTCTTTGAATAAATAATTTCAATGTAGGGAAACATATAAGCTAGTTTGGATTTCAGAAACAGCAAGTGACTTCTAAACTTCAGTGGAGAGATTTGGGGGTCAAGAGCATGTAGAGTGAGTTGTTAGGAGGCTCTCAGGAAAGGCTGATGTGGAATAACAACGTGGACCTCAGGGAGAAAATACTGGAACTCCTGTTTAGATTAATACTTAGATCTTTGGTGACTCTCCCTCAGCGCACATGTTAAGTGGCCCCGTCACTTTCAGCACTCAGGGTAACTTGAGGAAGGAGCCCAGACGGGTGACAATGGTGCCCTTGTTAACTTGTCCCCTTTTGGCATATTGTGATGTATTGCTTTTCTGCGTGCTTGGTTGATTAAATTTACAGATTATATTTTAGTTTAACTTGTCCTCCAAAAATGGACAAGTAGATTTAAAAGATTCATCTAAAGAAACTTCAGCCTTAAAAAAATAGTAATACAAGCATAAGGAAATAAGAAAAAGTAGAGCTGACACTTTCATTCCTAGTAAGGGCTACATTGCAAGGTAAAGCAATGCCCATCTAGTGAAAGTGACAAGAAGTCCATTAAAACAAATTCAGAATAATCAAGTAAGGTTTATGGGCTCTCTTCCATAGTCATTAATGACAGCCCTCATCTAAGTGTACATTTGTAGAAGAACAATGAATAAAATAAATTATTATTGTAAATTAGTGGATGGGATTAAGAAATGAATAGCTTGATTTGGTTAAGTGAAGCTAACAGTCACTCCTCCATTGGGTCCACATATGTCTTTGAGGTTTCTTTGCCAGCTATGACAGCCATTAAATCCAGCGTCAAAATAAATCAAATCTGGAACCAGACTTGTGAATTGCTGTATCACAGAACATTAAGCACAATTTAAAAAATAAAGTATACTGAATCAAATTTACCTCATTAAAATGTTAACATTTTAATAACAATTAGGAATATATTTTAGTAATAGAATAAAATATTGTAAACAAATAAATATAGGAGCGCCTGGGTGGCTCAGTCGTTAAGCGTCTGCCTTCGGCTCAGGTCATGATCCCAGAGTCCTGGGATCAAGCCCCACATGGGGCTCCCTGCTCTGCGGGAAGCCTGCTTCTCCCTCTCCCACTCCCCCTGCTTGTGTTCCCTCTCTCGCTGTGTCTCTCTTTGTCAAATAAATAAATAAAATCTTATAAATAAATAAATAAATAAATAAATAATAAGTAAATAAATAAATAATGTAAAAATCCTATTTAATTGTTAAAAATTTGGGGAAATGCTTTTAATGTATGTAATAAATGGGACAGTAATACATATATGTTACTGACAAATGTGTACATGTACATATTTTGTTGAGTAAGTATAATCAGATGTTTTTAATGATTAAGTACGTATTCAACCTCCTTTGGAGAGAACTTGGCCAGGAGTGAGTTGATGGAAGCTCAAGCTAGTGATAGCCATGAGGATGGAGAAAAAGGAACAGATGCTTGAAGTATTTAGGCAACGGAGCAATGGGATAGGCGATTATTCCTTTGAAAATGCACACTGGACCATGTCCATTACCCCCGCCCTATTAAAACCCTTAGGATAAAGAGAACAGAATCCAAACAAGGCTCCCATCCTCAGGGGAGCCTTCCTGACTCCCAGGCCAGTGCATGTTCCTCTGTTCTTCTCACAGAGTCACGCTTTGAGTTCTTTTCCTCTGAGCACTCCTCTCCATCTGTAATTTTCACATCTACTGCCAAGATCACCTGAGGAATATTGGCCTCGCACTCTAACTCCAAGCTCCATGAAAGACCAGCAAAATGCCTGGCACTTAGTAAATGTTAATTCGAAGAATTAATTAATTTGATGTGAAGAGTAAAGGAGACAGCCAAGATACTCCCCTTCTCCCAGCTCGAGTGGTTGTGCCCCTGGTGGTGCTGTTTCCCAAGATGGAGTCTATAGGAGGAGAGGACCCTTTGGGTTGGGGAAATAAATGATGAGTTCAATCTTGGACGTGTTACATTTGAATGAAAAACTTTGAGCATTTTATTTGTGTGTGTATAAATAACTATAAATACATACAACAGAAGACTATCAGTTTTACATCTCTTGTTAAAATTACCCCCTTTGTGATTATGAAGTAGCTTCGTATGCCTAAAATAAAACTGAACAAAGAGTCCTTCAAAAGGGATATTTCTGGGTATTTCCTATTTTAAGAACAATCATTTAGAATAGAAACTTATTTTGGTAAAGCGTGTTACTCTACTCAAGTCATGAATAGGACTCTTCCCCCTAAGTACTGCCAGCAGTAGAAAATAAGATAACATAAAATAAAAACAAAAAACAGCCCCTCCCTTTCAAAGCTATCTTTTCATCAGAAAAGGCAAAAGCTGCATTTCCCCCCCTAGTATGGCTGTAGCATCAAATAACACGAGGAGAGCCTCCAGCACCGTGAGATGACCCAGCTCTCATCCTGCCCTGATAGCTCATGCCATGCATTTCCCACAGGTTTCAGATCTTCTTGCCTCCTGATCTTATCATTCATTTTCTCCTTTTCTTGTCTTTCTTATCTTTCCCTGATGCCCTTCAACCACTTCCCTATCACTTTCCTTTCTCTCACTCTTAGATGCAGATCCTCTCTCCAGCTCTATTGCCTTTGGACACCCAAACTGATAAGAAAGAAAGAAGGATCACATTGGATCAGGAGAAAGGAACAGTTAGCCCTGTATCCTGTTTCCTAAGAATCTCTAGGGGCTTATGGAGGGTTTATAGCTCGGCCTGGCCACTGGAGCATTATATTTCAATCTGTCATTTATGAATTTATGTCATCCTTGCTTTAAATGAATACTTGGGGGAAAAAATGAATACTTGGAAACATGCTTTTGACCTTTACTTGCCTGATTCCAAAGCCAGCATCCATGCCCTCTCTGCTAGTAGTAACATCTTTGTGTACTATTCTTAGGGTACTGATTCTCAGAAGTGACACCAATGAAATCTAAGTTCCTTCTACTTATTGCCAAACTGTTTTCCAGTAATAATTTTCATTATTTGTTGAATACTTAAGATATGTTGTGAACTATTTTAAGTGTTTACACTTACTAACATACAAATTTCTTATGAGATAGGTATTATTGTTCATTTCTGTTTTAAAGATGAGGACACTGAGGCACAGAGACATTAAGTAACTTGCCCATGGTCACAGAGCTAGTAAACTGTGGTGTCAGAATTAGAACTCAGGCAATCTGGCCCAGAGCCCACACTCAATCACCTAATTTGCTACCTTACAAAAAGTTGTACCAATTTCCACTGGCACCATTAGTAAGTACAGATGCTATACTGCTTTGGAACACGTCTACTCTTTAATTAATACATTATTAGGTAGATCCTAAACTTCCCTTTCTCTCCTTAAAGACAAAGTTGAGAGCTGAAGTGGAGGGCTAACTGTTCTCTAATACCATCTCTCTCCCCATTCCCACGGTGGCAGAAATGGGAGTAGAGGTGTGGCTTGATCTTCAGTATGGGGTGAGGACAGTAAAGTACTTTGTGCCCCTAACTTTGGTAAGTACTCTGTAGACACTGACTCATTTGACCATCAGATGGGTATCATTACCCCATGTGGCAACAAGCTAGGGAGATACACTCACAGTTGACTTGCACAATGATGCATAAATGTGAGGTAAATTAGACATCAAACCTTCAGGACTGATCATCAGCCCTGGGTCTTTATCTTGTCATACAGTCACAATACTTCATGAACCCTACTCCCTGCTCCCCTAAGAGATAAAACAAACAAAAAATGACCCTACAAAGCTGACCTGGGCCAAAATCAGAGGCAAGAGACACTTTTTCAGAAGCCCACTCTGGGATTTTAATTAAATTCAGTTTAGAGTCAGTGGGGATTGTTGACCTCCTGCCAGAACCCATCAATTACAAATCCAGTGAGGTTGGGCGTCTGGGTGACTCAGTCAGTTAGGCATCTGCCTTTGGCTCAGGTCATGATCCCAGGGTCCTGGGACTGAGCCCTGCGTCAGGCTCCCTGCTTGGTGGGGAGTCTGCTTCTCCCTCTCCCACTCCCCCTGCTTGTGTCCCTCCCCTTGTACCCCCACCAAATAAAAAAAATAAAATCTTAAAAAAAAAAAGAGAAAAATCCAGGGAGGTAGAATGTTCATCTCAGTGCTGGAAGAAGTGACAGTAGGCTCTGTCCATCACAGTGCTACTGAGAAGGGTGAGTTCACACAGTGCTATGTATCTGCAGAAAGATGGCCAAGAGGACTGGGAACTCCCTTAGTTGCAAATTACTTTTTCCTGTGGCTGTTTAACTCCTAGAGCCAAAATACTGTCACCTCTGCATAAGATTATCCAAAGAACAAGAATGGTAAAAAGGGTTTATGAGGCAAAGAAATGTGATCACATCAACAAAAGGAAAACCAATAATTAAAAAAATTTTTTTAATGATTTTTTATTTATTTTTTGACACAGAGAGAGAGAGACAGTGAAAGAGGGAACACAGCAGGGGGAGTGGGAGAGGGAGAAGCAGGCTTCCCCGCCGAGCAGGGAGCCCGATGTGGGGCTCCATCCCAGGACCCTGGGACCATGACCTGAGCCGAAGGCAGACGCTTAACCGACTGAACCACCCAGGTGCCCCAAAACCAATAATTTTAAAGACCATCTGTTATTTTAGACATTCCTATAAATAGGAATAAAAACCTGATTTCAGAATAAATAACTTATTTTCTAACAAGGTAGGTTTTGTTCACAGATGGCTGTACTGTTTCTGTTACAAGTAGAAAATGTACAGGACGCTTATTCTGAATTAACCTCACCAGTTGACTTTTCTATTTTTCATCGTTGTTAAAATTCAGACTGTCCGAAAACAGTCCTTTACAGATTAAAAGGAAAAACGACATATTCAGAAGAGAGTATTTATCCTATGACTCACAATGCATCCACAAGAAGTCTGCTAGTAGTGGGGCCAGATGTATTTGGAAAGTTTTGAAACCCCACAGAGGAAAGCACGGTGTCTCTGTAAGTGCACAGCTAGCGGGGATCCTTCCAGGTGTCCTCACGGGCAGCCCACATGGGGAGTGAGTGCGACCCGAGGTGATGACAGGATGAAGCTGGATTGAGAGCAGATGTGACTTAAGTTCAGGCTGAATCCTCTTTGGGGCTCTTTCTCCACAAAGCCACCCTTCCTTCCTGGAGCCATTCGGAAAGGACCTGTGGGGCTACCAGAAAACCCAGGTGACCCCAGGTGATTCAGTTCTCCTTTCACAGTATAGATTCTTTCTCCAGCATCACCTTCAGAGCAGACACAGAAATGTTATTTCTTGGTTTCATAGGGCAGCCCGCAGTACAACCTGTGAATGTGTCCTGACTACTTTCCATTCGGGGAACATTAGATACCATGGACAATGCCCTTGGAGCTCACAAACCCAGTATAGAGCAAACGGACTCCCTGGACTCTCTGGAAACAGGGCAGTGGTTCCTACCTGAAGGCAGAGTGGCCTGGGACCTGTGCCACCTCCTGGCTCTTCAAAGAGGGTTCTTCCCACATTGGGGAACATTTTAGAGCCAGACACAGAGAATCAGCTTTGGAGTCAGATCGGGATTCTAGAGCTAGATGGGCCAGTTAGACCTGTCTGAACTTGGGCTAATTTCTTCAACGTCTGAATCGGGGATTAGGATGGTCTGCACCTCTTAGGAATGTCGTGAGGATTAAATAAGAAGCCATCTGTGAAGGGCTTGTCCTGCTGCTTATGTCTCAGCAAGCACACAGTGACTGGGGAAGCTGTCATCATGACACCCTTTGCCCCCATTTGAGACCACAGCAATTGCGTTTAGGGGCTGAGCTGCTGAAAGGAAGTTACGCCTACAAGCAGTCCTGAAGAAAACCACACAGTGCAGTGAGCAGGTACTCATCCTGAACACTAACTACCTCTTCCCTCCTTCTCCCCCCGGTTCTCCACACAGCAGCAGCCCTTCCTTTCAGCCTCCACGTTGATGCTTACGCTCTCGTTCCAGGTTGTCAACTAAAACCCAGATGAGGGCTGAAGATCCTCCTCAACTCGAGAACCACGGGTGTCTAGTTGCAAGAGGTTGTAGCATCATGGGTAAGACTTGAGCATAGACTTTCAGTTGAGACCTGAACAGCAATCACTTCCTGGCTTCCCCCTTCACCGCATTCTGTCTTAAATGAACAGGGACAATTCATCCTCTTTGAACTTGCTTTCTTGTTTATACAGAGAGGATAATACTTAATTGAGTGGTTGGAGGGATTAAATGAGATAATATTTACATGTAAAGTGCATAGCACAGTAGAAGTTCAATTCATTACTCTTGAATCCAATTCAAGGAGTAGAAGTTCAATTCGTTACTCTTGAAACCAATTTAAAAAATGCTAGGTAACTGCAGTCCTTGGGGTGCATAGAAACTAGCAAATAAGTTGATCAAAGGATGAGCTTGAGATCAGATGCTCTCCAAACAAGTATTGGTGAATATACATTCTGCCTAATAAGGTAAAGATTTCAACAGCCTTTGGAACTATGCTCAGTTTACCTACCTTGCCTGTTCAGATTTCTTTCCTTTTTTTTTTTTTTTTTACGATTTTATTTATTTATTGACAGAGAGAGACAGAGAGAGCGAGCGAGCTCGAGCAGGGGGAGCGGCAGGCAGAGGGAGATGCAGATCGCCCCCCTCCGCTGAGCAGGGAGCCCCACATGGGACTCGATCCCAGGACCTCGGGATCATGACCTGAGCCGAAGGCAGACGCTTCACAGACTGAGCCACCCAGGCGCTCCTCGGATTGCTTTCCTTATTTATCAGAATTATTGTGTCAGGCAAGGTGCACACTACTTAAAATTACTCAAAATTAACTCCATACTGAATTAGCTTCCTGTAGGAAAGAAAGGGGGAAAGAACCAACTTTTTGAGGACCTGTAGAATATTGCCATGATCTGGGTACAATTAACCCTCTGTTTTACGAGTTGGGAAGACAGGACTGGGACAAAAGTGAAGCAGGTAAGGCAACAGTGTCAGAGGCAGAATTCCAACACAGGTCTGTCCGAGGTAAGCTACCATCATTTCGCCCCCTTCTGTTTGCACTGAATTTTTTTTTTCTCAGGTTTATTCAAGAACATGCCTTCTAAATAGGGTTCTCAGGACGCTATTGCTGAACCAATGAAAACCACTTGTTGCCATTTGAAGGGGAAAAGGATTTTAGTTATCAGGGGTTTGAAATTTGGTTGTCCTTTAACTTTTCCAGCTGTGGTTAAAAAAAAAGCGATGGCTACTCCATTCGGTCTGCCCGCTTGAAACGCTTCAGGTAGATTAATTTTTGAATTATGATTCACCTTTCCTTTCCTGTTTTGATGCAACACAGAGACTGAACGATTCCTGTCAATAAAGAGCTCGAGTTTCCACCCCGCAAATTCGCTCTGTAATGACAGCCCAATTGGCTGAGGCGCAGGTGGGATTTCCTGACGCCATTTTAAGGAAACACAACGCCCCTGCAAGGAAGTGCCCAGTTAAAAGGGTCTATGCCTGAAACAAAGAGTAAGCAAAAGATAGGGAAACGGGCCCAGTTGCCCATTCCCCTGCATCCTGTTCCCTCGCTCCCCGCTGCCCCCGGATTTGGAGCTCCCCTTCGCGCCCAGGCAGGTGCGCGCTCCGAGCTCGGCAATTCTATCGGGTCGCGTCACACCCAGTCCCCCAAAGAGAGCGCCACCGCACCGATCTCGGGGAAGGCTGGCGAGGTCTGCGGGTATGCTGGATCCGGAAGAGGGGAGGCGCCTCCCACTGCGGGGTAGGGACAAAGGGTTTCCAAAGGTGCCCGGGCGCCCCGCTCCCCCAGCCACTGCGCAAGCCCCCTCCCTTCCCCCACCAACCCGGGCCTTCTCCGTGCGGTCCCCGGAGCCAACACACCGCCCCAGCGCGGCCCGCAGCTCCAGACACTGCCAGCAGTTCGCTGGGCTGCGCGAACCAGCCACTCCCGCGGCCATCCTCACGCTGCGCCCTTCCCACAATGCAACTTCCCTGGCTCCCTCGGCCCATCTGCGCTCTGGCGTACCCCGAAATGCGGCCCCATCGCACAGCCCTCCTCTCCTCCGCCGGCGCCCTCTTAGTCGCTCCCACTTCCATCCCCAAGGGCTCCCGGTCTCCAGCCGCCACCGCAGCCGGGTTCTGGGCCCGCTGCCGGGTCCCCAGGAGGGCGTGGGGCAGGTGTCCAGGCTGCGCGCCGCCTCCTCTCCCGGTGCCACCGTCAGTGCACCCAGCACACGCACGCCCTGCAACCACTCCCTCGTCCCTTCCCCGATGCTCAATCTCCGCCAGCCGCGGTCGCTGCATCCTCTGAGAGCCGCAGGAGGGAATTCGAGAGACGCGGCCGTCAGCAGAGACACCATGTGACGGGCACCGCTCAGTGACAAGCAGCTTTGGTTAAAAAGCGGACGCGCGGGAGGGGAGGCGGCGGGACGCGGGACGCGGAGGAGTGGCCTGACTTTCCCCCTTTAAACCATCACGAGCCATGGAAGCGCAAAGGCGACGCGCCCCCCAGTAGGAGAATGACTGCGGTTCGAGACCCTCCGTGCCAGAGCGTGTGGATGTAAGTGCGAGGCTAGCGAGGAGAGTGTGGGTGGGGGTTGGCGGTGGAGGGAGATTCTGATGCAATCGGCCCGGAAAGGAGGAGGAGAGCCAGAGAGCGCGGGCTGGGGTGGCCACGCCGCTCTGCCTGAAGGTCGCTGGGAACCTCCGCCCTTCACCTTCCTCGGAAATCCGCCACCGCGCGCGAACCCTCCCCGCCCAGCCCTCGCTGACGGAGGCCACCTTTTCCCCGCGGAGGCAGCCAGACCGTGACACAAAGGACATCACACGGCCGGGGGGAACCCCGGAAGGGCGGACACCTGGTCTCCTTTTGCCACTTTTCCCTTTATTGCCCAAGGTAAGGCGATTCTGCTTTTCCAGGGGGAGCCCAGGGAGCGGTGGCAGGGAGGAAAGGGATGTTTTGGATGCGAGTGGAGGTGGTAACGTACAAGTCACCCAAGCGGGCATGGAAGGAAGGAGTGAGCGGTTCTACCGGCGGCGTTCGGATTTTGCTTGTATTACGGGAAAAGTCCAGATCCTCTGTTCTCCGAACACACGCGGTAGCGTAAGGCGGCGTAGGGGCCCCAGATTTCACCTTTGCGTGGGCTGTGGCTTACTTTTTGGGTCTGTTTCATAGCGGCAGAGTGTGGCACGCGATCTGGTTAAATGGTACTTAGGGTCGGGGACCACGCGGGTCTGGAGGGAGAGTGCAGCGGCCGAGAGGGCGCTACTGCATACCCGACGAGTGTTCGAATCCTGGACATTTGGGAACAATTTCCTGCGTCCGCAGGGCCCAGAGGAGAGCATGTGATGCCCCCGGGGGTGTGCGCGGGGCCGGCTGGGGCTGGGGGGATTGGGCGCCGCGGGGGAACAGAGCCGCCGAGCGTGAGTAAACAGGAGCACGTTTGCAGCCCCTTCCTCGAGCTCTGCCCCCTCTCTCAGTAGCCTAGAGTAGGAGGATGCGGGGGGGAAGATTACTAAAGGAAGCTGGCGGGGATTCACTGTCCTTTCCCGCCCTGAAGAGGTGTTTTCCAACATGAAGAAGGGGAGAAAGAGAAGTGCTGTTCTGAGAGCTGGATTCCGCGGGAGCTGGCGAACAAAAGGCCACCGCTCGCGCGGGGCCCGGGCGCGGACTGCCCTCGCCTCCTCTCCCCTTCCCTCCTGCGGTCCCCGGCGCCTCCTCGCTCGCGTCCCTAAACGTGGCCACAAAAGGCCTTTGAACTCGCCGCGTCGGTGCCGGGAGGAAAGCGCTCCTTCGCCCTAGTGCGCCCCCTGGGGCGCCTCCCACCCCCATAATCCACCTCCCTGAGCGTCTGGCTCCTCAGCACCCACTGGGACCCCACAGGTTACGGGGCTGCCTGGGCGCTGCTTCCCTGCGGAGTCGCCCGCCCCTGGGTTTAGGGTGAACTGTATTCGGAGGATATACAAGAGCATATGGCGGCAAAAGGAATTTCGCGGTCACAGCCTCACCGCATTTCGGGATGCCTTTCACAGGCTGTCTCGGGCTTGGGAAGGTGGTGCTACAGTTGAGAGCCCTTTGTGTCTCGCTCTGAGGCTCGGACCCAGTTTTTATAGCACTGTTTCGTGGAAACCTTACCGCCGCCAGGATCACGTACTTTTTCTCTTCTCAGACGAATCCATGGTGATGTATGTAGTTAAGAGTGAAAAAGACCCCAGCGCTAAGAAACGGTATTTATTTGTATGCGAAGGGGGTTTGACATCTCTGCAGTGGAGTTAATTTTTTTTAATATAAGGGGGAGGAGAGAATAAGGCTGTGGTTTGCAGACTGCGGAGAACAGCAAGGCTGTAATTTGTCACCTTGATAGAAGAAACTGTGCAGCAACTCGTGCTTTTTCTGACGTCAGAAGGACAACGGAAATAAAACCTGAGCTAGGTGGCTGGCTGGCCTCATTGTTGAAACATCTCACGCTGGGTGGGTACTCCTGAAATCTATGCGAAACTGTCAAGATGAGGCACTGATCCTGGATTTTGCTTCCGCCCCAGCCTCAAAATGGCTTTACTCTTCTGAGTCACTTCAATTCTCAGCATGTCACCTTAGGTATTTAGGAAACTTGCTAGTTTGGTTTGAGGTCTTAAAACCTTGATGAGGTGTGTTAACCCCCCCCATCCCCCCCAAATATTCAATAAATATTTCCTACTGAGGACTTATTATATGGAACTAGATAAAGTTTGTGCTTCTGTGGAGTTTCCCTTCTCCTGGGGGAAAGTGACAATAAATGCACATATAATGAATTTCAGGTATTTGTTAGGGTAAGGGAGAAATAAAACAGGATCATGTGATGGGGGAGGGCACTAGAAATAGATGACCGTCGAGCAGGGCCTGTGTGGGAGGGTGACGTTTGTCCAGAGACTAGGAGGCCAGGCATCTGTCTATTCTAGTCTTGTATTTTTCCTCCCTCTGGGTGATACTTGCGGGCAAAAACCAATCTTACTCATTATTGTTCCCCTAATGCCCAGCACAGAGTAGCTGCTTAATAAATGCCTCTCAGAGTGAGACTTTAGTCATCTCATTCACTTCTTTATGCTGCTGTTGACTATCCCTTCCTTTCTAGATCCCATTATCCCGCTTTCTCCCAAGCAAAGATGTGAGAGGTTTCTTTGCTCTGCTTCTCTTTCCCTCTTACCTTCTCCCCACTTCTGAGCAGTTACCAGGCCCTTGCAAATGCCTCTCAAACCTGTCTTCTCATCTCCATTCCCACTGCTCAAGTTCAGGTCCCTGTCATCTGTCCTAGACATGGCAATGCAAGTCGTGTGCTGGGATACAAGGATCATGAAGCAGGTGTGGAGGTTCCCTGAAGAAACCAGTGCTTCACACAAGCACAATACGTGGTGAAGAGTGAAGCAGAGAATTCACGAGGTAGAACAGCTTTCTAGTTGCTCTCCTTGGGTACCAAGCCCTGCTCCCCTAATTCAGTCTCCACACTTCCAGGGGATCTGTATTTCTAAAACTCAGTTTGCATTTTTCTGGTGACTTTGTTTCTAAAAACCTTCAGGGGGTTCCCCTGGCCTAAAATTAAAGTCTCAATTCCTTAGCTGGGCACTCAGGACCCTCCACGGTCTGACACCTCTTCTCTTTCCATCTTTCTCACAGTTCACCCTGTGCTCTCCCTGTGGCTTTTCTGCTTCAGTATGGGTGTTGATTCTGGACTAGAATGCCTACTGTCATTCTGTGTCTTTGTGAAGGCCTAGCCCAAATGCCTCTTTTCTCCCTTTTCAAATCAGTGTTCACTGATCATCTCTTAGCATTTTCATAAGGATTTATCTTTTCCTTTTTGCACTTTTGTCACTCCAGGTGATGGAAGGCAGGAGATGAGGCACAGGCTGGGTTCCAACTTACCAGCCCAGGGACACTGGGAAAGTTTTCAGCATCTCTAAACCTTAGTGTTTTTGTTTTTAAAGATTTTATTTATTTATTTGAGAGAGAGAGCTGGGAGAGGGAAGGGTAGAGGGGGAGGGGGGAGGGAGAGAGAATCCTCAAGCAGACTCCCTGCTGAGTGTGGAACCTGACATGGGGCTTTGTTTTTTCATTTGTTAAATGGGAATGAAGATAACGGTGGTGGTGGTGGTACCTATCTTACTGAGTTATCCTGAAGATTTAATGAAGATAATGGTGTGAAGCGCTTGGCACCATGGTAACACTCCATATATATTGAATTAAAAGGGACTTCAGGTTTCTCGTCTAGCAGAGGTGGTGGGAAAGTTGATCAGTAAAGTTCCCCTTACCTCCAATATTCTGTGCGTATTTAATCATTTAAAATACTTTTCTGAAAATAATATCTTAATGGAAACTATGAAGGGTGATGTGGGGGTGGGGGGAAGGATGTGTGTCGAAGTAAGCACTTTCAAAATCGCACCATAGACTTCAGAAAAAGACACCTTGGACCACTGACCCTAAACCGCGTCTTTTAAAAACAGTTACACTTACTTCTGAAATTTGATCACATTATAGTCATTGGTTTTCTAGTACCCACCTATGTGTTAGGGTTACTTAATAACAGTAAAGGAATTCAGTGATCAGGAAGGCCCTGTGTTTGGGGGAAACTTTGCAAAAACCAGGCTTAAAATCAAGGAACTCTTCCTCAGGTAGAGTTACAATGTGTCTTCGCCAATAATTAGCTGGGTGCACTTGTGCAAATCATTTAACATTTTTATGCCTCATTTTCTCATTTGTCCAATGCTAATAAATAGTGTCCAAGCTGCCTAACTCACAGAGTTTTGAAGATAAATGAGAACAGAGCTGAGGAAATCCTTGAACAAGCTAAAAGAAGTACTCAAGATGATAATCATCTGGAGTTAAATGTGCTGCTAATCCACAGGTTTAGGGGACGAGTTTAGATTAGTGATTCTCCACTCTGCCTTCACATTAGACCCATTTGGGGTCTTTTATTTTTTTATTTACTTTTTAAAAGATTTATTTATTTATTTATTAGAGAGAGAGAGAGAGAGAGAGAATGAGAGCGTGCAGGAGCAAGTGGGGGGAGGGGCAGAGGGAGAGAATCCAAGCAGGCTCCCCACTAAGCCCAGATCCCATGATTCTTGAGATCACGACCTGAGCTGAAAACATGAGCTGGACACTCAGCCCACTGAGTCACCCAGCCACCCCCAACTTGGGGTCTTTTAAAAGCTACCAATGTCCAGACTCCATTTCCAGACCTTCAGATGTAGTTGGCGTGGGGTGGAGCCCAGACTTGGGAATATTTTTAAAAACACCCAGGATGATTCTAATTACAGTGGCTTAGATTTTAAAGCAAACAAAATAAAGTCAGAATTTAAATGAAGACCTCCATATGTTGTTTGATAAAGTCTAAGTTATTCAGAATTGTGAGCTTGACTGACTTTTCCCCTGATTTGACTAAACCAACCAGTCGTTGACATCATGGAACCACAGCCTTAGGTTACAATTCACAGCCTGGATTTTCCCAGGCATACAATCCTGTCCAGTGATACAGCCGGGGCCACATGAAGATTTAATGTGTGGATCTCAGTTTCCATCTTTTAGGAGTGATGAAGAAGACTGGAAAAGAAAGAGACAATGGAAAGGAGAAGGAAAGGGATAGGCTCTGACCCAGGTATGGGAGGAAGAGGCTCTGAATAGGAGAGACAGGACAGAGCACAGAGAAAAAGTCGTCTTTGATTTATGGAACTTGTTTAGTTGAGGGTGCACACTGGTGGCTAGAAAGCCAGATAAAGCCCGTGGGTACATTTTGTGTGACCTACACTTTCTTTTAAAATTGTTTGGAATTAGTTGTCAATATTTAAACATCTGATTCTCACTTAAAATCTGGATTTCTGGCATTTCTTTTTTTTTTTTTTAAGATTTTATTTATTTATTTGAGAGAGAGAAAGCAACAGAGATAGTGAGAGAGAGCGAGCACAAGCAGGGAGGAGAGGGAAAAGCAGGCTCCCCGCTGAGCAAGGGGCCTGATGCGGGGCTCCTGGATCATGACCTGAGCCAAAGGCAGAGGCTTAACCGACTGAGCCACAGGCGCCCCGAGTTCTGGCATTTCTTGGAAAAAAAAAAAAATCGAAAGATCTGGCTTATTCCTACTGAAATAGGTGGGATATGTGTTCTCCAGTTTCTTACGCCCAGTCTGCGTTGCTCATTTGTCACACGTACCTGGGCCCTAGTTGCATTTGCAACCCTTAGTCTACATCTATCTGTAGACGTTAGGACTTGCTGCACATTCGAATCCCCTGTAGAGCATTTAAACTATCCATGCTTGATCCCACCCTAGACCAATTAAATCGGAACCTGCTGTGTGTTAGGTTATTTTTTTTTTTTTAAACTCCTGAGGTGATTCCTCTGTCTAGGTCTAGAACTGAGGACTTCCAGCCTAGGTCACCTGTTCAGAAGATTTGTCCACAAGCCCATTTCTTATCTCTGAAAATGATCCATTAAGAAACACTGGATAGAATCATAAATTCAGAGGGTTTTAAAACTGGAGATCTTTGAGAGAACATTGGTTAATCAGAATTTCCTATTTTAAGGTGAGAAAACAGGCCTAGAGGGAAGAAAAACTTGTCCAAGGATTATTACATCATTTGATATTGGGGCATAGTGTGTTTTATGATGTTTTCTATTTCCATGCAAAGGTAATTTTTTTTTATAAATGATCCTCTTTACATGCACCACTTTGTGATGCTTTAAAATTGCCATTATTTCTTGAGTATTTTGTTGGGAGCTAGCTATCATAGCTTAGCTAAGCCTTAAAAACAAAGAAAACCCCATCCAGTGTTTTTAGTTCAACAGCAGTTCTTGATCAAAAACATCATTAGAGCAAAAACATGTATGTGCAAAGAAAGAATTTTCTCAAACTGTTCCAGGCTGTTTTCAACTCTGTGTTTTTAGTAGTTATTTAAATCTATGAATTTTCAGTTGATGAGGATGATTTTTAGTTTTGCGGTACCCACACTGCTCAAATACACTCACTGTTCTCATTTATTTAAGCAGCAAGGGGATTTTTTTTTTTTATGTACTATACAGTTTGTCCCATATCCAAAGTTACAGATTGACTTCGTTAACTTCTGGAGTTTATCAGTATCTTCTGTCTTAGAGAAATCAGAGTCGTTTTAAAACATCTGAATAAGGATAGGTTAATTCCCAGACATCATAGGCTGGGCATATTGATAACAGACATTTGAAAGATCACATAGGAACCAGAAGAGAAGGGGAATTCTGGAGCAATGGGTGCAGGTGTCAGGATACTGTGAACAAGTTAGGATGCAGGGGTCCACCTGTCCCAGGAAGTGAGCAGCTCATTTCCCTGCCGCACGCAGAAATATTTGGTACTTATCCGCTGATGAGCTTCCTTTAACCTGGGGCTTCTCTCCCTTGGCACTGCTGACACTTGCAGGCAGATAACTGTTGTGGACTGCCATCCTGTACATTGTATAACGTTTCACAGCATGCCCCGACCTCTCTCCACTAGAAGTCTGCAGCATTCCCTCATTTTGTGACGGTCAGAAATGTCTCCAGACATTGCCAGAATTGTCCCCAGTAGACAACCACTGCTTTAATTAATTCCACTTTCTCTGGACCTTTAGAAATCATGCCAAGAATTCCTAAACATTCTAAGCATAGTGACTGTGATGTTCATGATAAATACTTTCCATTTATATAGGACTTTACAGTTTTAAATGTATTTTTACATAATTCTCACATGCCCAGATTAAATGTAAAAGGAAGTAAGTGGCACACTTCATGAAGGAGATGAGGCTATTCATGTTGCTTCCTTTATCTTCCCATTTCTATTTTGTTTTCCTGAGAAAGTGTGTTTGTGAGGATCGTTAATATATTGTCTGCAGACAGATGATCATAGCTTGCTTTTTAAATTTAGTCATCATTATTATTGTTAACATATTTGCTACTACCATGTGCTAGGGAGCTATGAGGTCTATGACCCCTGTCTTCAAGGAGTTGACATTCTAATTACGGAGGATGATAAGTACACAAGAAGACTATTAACATGTATAAGAACCCTTGTATAAGCCAATGAGTAATCTATACAAAAATGCTTGAAGAATTCATGACAGGTAAATAATCAATCATGGGTTGGTCATTGGAGAGAGATATCACAGAGAAGGTTGGTTTGAAATTAAAAAAAAAAAAGCATGAAAGCAAACAAGCTGGGCTCTGAGAGAAATGTACTTACATAGGAATGGGCTTTACAGGAACGGGGAGGGGAGCGTGTTCAGGGCCAAAGGAATGGTGTGAACAAAGCAGAAAACTGTATGACTAGATCCATTGAGGGAATGGAAGGTTCAGGAGGAAGGTCATCAGAGAGCAAATTAAAGAGATAATTATGAGCAATCTGGGATTGTCTTGTAAGGTTCCAGAGATTAGACTTCATCCTGTAGACATTGGGTGGGAAATTATGATTGGCAAGAAGAGAAGAGCAATGTGCCAGACATGTATATTCAGGAACAACCTGACTCTGTAGGGGGGAGAAGGTAGGGTCGGCAGGTAGCATGGGGGAAAGCAAGTTAGGATTGTGGGCAGAGAGGAATGAGGGTTAGGGAGGGGACATATGAAAGAATGTTGCTGGGGCCTGGTGACTGATTAGATATTCAACCGCATTAAAGCAATACCCGGGCTCCACGTCTGAGTGATGAGGAGAAGGAACATTATCTTTAACAGGAATAGCAAAGCTGATGCGTGAGGTCAGTGCTGTGTTCAACTAGGCATGTGGAGTTTGAGGTAATGGCCAATATCCGCGTGGAGAAGTCCAGCGGGCAGCTGGCGTCTAAAAAGAATTTGTGGAAATTTTTCTGAGCAGGAAGGAAACTGAGAGAGCCTCTCTCCCTCCAGCCTTCTCATTTTACAGCTGAAGAAACATGTGACATGTTAAGTGACTTGATCATTATCAAGTAGTATCTGTGAGGGAGATCCTATTTCATAATGCAGAGGAATGCTAGTTTTATAAAGTGAAAAAGACTGGGGAAAAAAATCTGAAAGATGCCTTTGTGGGATGAAACCTGACACTCCAGGCTTGAAACCTTAGAAAGGAAAGAAGCTGGAGTGTGTGCCGGAAGGAGCGGCCCCTACACTACCCTGCAGGCGGGAGAAGCAAGGCGGCTGGCAGGCGAGGCCTAGAGGCAGTGCTTAGGAGCTAGCTGGTGGGGGTCAGGAAGCCGTGCTCCCTGCCTGCCGCGGGAGGAGCTGGAGAGAATGGGAACTGAGAAAGCGCCGCCCGCCTTGCCGAGGCCCGCCTTGCCGAGGCCGTGGTAGCAATCGTCGCGGGAGCCTAGGAGACCCAGCCGGGCACTGTTGTAGGTGCTGCCCACGGACCCGAGCGAGGAATCTTGATAATGACTGTAGGAGGTGGGTATTCTTCATCTCCAGTTTACAGATTCAGAAACTGAGGCAAAGAGAAGTTAACCTACTTGTCTGCGGTCAATGGCTCCCAAATGATGGAGCCAGAATTGGCCAGTTGAGCATGGTTTCAGGGGAGCGATGAGGACGGGAGCAAGTTGTTCAGGTTGTTGGCAGTAAAGGGCCGGTGCGGGGCGGGGGTGGTATTTCAAGGTTATAGAAAAAGTCACCTTCGAGAGACCAGACCGAGCTGAGAGTGATTGGCGAAAGTCAGGGAAGCGCGAGGAGAGGAAGTGGTGATACAAAGTGCTAGCAGAGCTACCACAACTTGCATTTGGTTAATTAAGCCAGTGAGTCTTGAAGAAGGAGAGAGAAAACACCTTGAATTTGAGATTGCTTACTGGCTCCTAGGCTTTTCAATACTAAAGGCCACTTTTATTATTCCCCACCTCCCAGAGATCTTTTTCAAAGATTTTGAGTATCAATTTTAAGCTTTTGGGTTTTTAAAAACTGATGAATCACAGACCTATACCTCTGAAACAAATAATACATTATATGTTAAAAAAGACAAAAAAGATAGTAGGAAGGGAAGAATGAAGGGGGGGAATCGGAGGGGGAGACGAACCATGAGAGACTATGGACTCTGAGAAACAAACTGAGGGTTCTAGAGGGGAGGGGGGTGGGGGGATGGGTTAGCCTGGTGATGGGTATTAAAGAGGGCACGGACTTCATGCAGCACTGGGTGTTATACGCAAACAATGAATCATGGAACTCTACATCAAAAAGTAATGATGTAATGTATGGTGATTAACGTAACATAATAAAATAAAATTTTAAAAAAGTTTTTATTTAAATTCAATTTAGTTAATATATAGTGTATTATTAGTTTCAGAGGTAGAATTTAATGATTCATCAGTTGCATATAACACCCAGTGCTCATTACCTCAAGATTCCACACTTGGGTTCGTGGGCAGCACCTACAACAGTGCCCTCCTAAATGCCCATCACCCAGGTGCCCCGATTCCCCCACCCGCCTCCCCTCCAGCAACCCTCAGTTTGTTTCTTATAGTTAAGAGTCTCTTATGGTTTGCCTCCCTCTCTTTTCATCTTATTTTATCTCTTCTTCCCTTCCCCTATGTTCATCTGTTTCGTTTCTTAAATTCCTCATATCAGTGAAATCATATGGTATTTGTCTTTCTCTGACTGACTTATTTCACTAAGCATAATACCCTCTGGTTCCATCCAATGGTTGCAAATGGCAAGATTTCATTCTTTTTGATGGCTGAGTAATATTCCATGGGGTGTGTGTGTGTGTGTGTGTGTGTGTGTGTATGTGTGTGTGTGTATGTATATATATATATATATATACATACACACACACACTACATCATCTTTATCCATTCATCTGTCGATGGACATCTGGACTCTTTACATAGTTTGGCTATTGTGGACATTACTGCTAAAAACATTGGGGTGCAGGTGCCCCTTCGAATCACTGTGTTTGTATCCTTTGGAGAAATAGCTAGTAGTGCAATTGCTGGGTTGTCAGGTAGTACATAGCAATACAGTGTATAGCCTTTCTCAAGAAACAAGAAAAGTCTTAAATACACAACCTAACCTTACATCTAAAGGGGCAGGAACAAGAACAGCAGGAGAAGAGAAATAATACGGATCAGAGTGGAAATCAATAATACAGAAATTAAAACAAACAAACAAACAGTAGAACAGGTCAACGAAACTAGGCGCTGGTTCTTTGAAAGAATTAATAAGATCAATAACCCCCTCGCCAGACTTATCAAAAAGAGAAAGGAACCAAGTAAATAAAATTATGAATGAAAGAGGAGCGTTCACAACAAACATGCAGAAATACAAACAATTATAAGAGAATATTATGAGCAATTATATACCAACAAATTAGGCAATCTGGAAGGAATGGATGCATTCATAGAAACATGTAAAGTACCAAAACTGAAACAGGATGAAATAGAAAACCTGAACAGACCTATAACCAGCAAAGAAATTGAAGCAGGAATCAAAAATTTCCCAGCAAGCGAGTCCAGGGCCAGATGGCCTCCCAGTGGAATTCTACCAAATATTTAAAGAAGAATGAATACTTCTTCTGAAGCTGTTTCAAAAAATAGAAATGGAAGGAAAACTTCCAAACTCATTCTCAAGATAAGGCCAGCATTATCTTGATCCCCAAACCAGACAAAGACCCCACCAAAAAGGAGAATTACAGACCAATATCCCTGATGAACATGGATGCCAAAATTCTCACCAAGATACTAGCTAATAGGATCCAACGGTATATTAAAAGGATTATTCACCACGACCAAGTGGGATTTATTCCTGGGCTGCAAGGGTGGTTCAGCATTCGCAAGTCAATCAATATATGATACATCACATTAATAAAAGAAAGGACAAGAACCATGTGATCCTCTCAATAGATGCAGAAAAAGCATTTGACAAAATACAGCATCCTTTCTTGATAAAAACTCCCTGCAGTGTAGGGATAGAGGGAACATACCTCCATATCATAAAAGCTGTATGTGAAAAACCCACAGAGGATATCATCCTCAATGGGGAAAAACTGAGAGCTTTTCCCCTAAGGTTAGGAACACAACAGGGATGTCCACTGTCACCACTGTTGTTCAACATAGTACTGGAAGTCCTAGCTCAGCAATCAGACAATAAAAAGAAATAAAAGGCATCCAAATCAGCAAAGAAGAAGTCAAACTCTCACTCTTTGCAGATGACATGATACTCTATATAGAAAACCCGAAAGACTCCACCAAAAGCAGAGTCGCAGGATATAAAATCAATGCACAGAAGTCAGTTGCATTCTATACACTAGCTTTTGTTTTAGTTGAAGTGTAATTTATATGTGATGCAATATCCAGATTGTAAGTGTACTGTTTAATGAGTGTTTACTACAACTTTAATATATTAGTTTATTTCCTGGTTCTATTACTCAAAGAAATATAAAATTGCCAGTCAGAATTTAGGATCATCACACCAAGTTAATGCAATCTAGCCCAAAGCAAGGATACCTGACATTTTAGTCAACCTATTTGGCCTGTTTGAGGCCTTTTGAAATACAGAAAAGCAGCTCATAGATTCATATTATTACCATCTAGGAGCCAGGTGATCCAAGGATCTCAAATGGGTAAACCGGCTCAGTTATGGGTAGAGATGGCAGGAAGAATAGGACCCTCATTGGCCTTAGGCCTAACACTTTCTCAGAACTACTGACGTAGCTACCATAATTGATTCTCAGCCGTTGAGCTAGGAAAGGTTTAATCTTATTAGTTTTACAGAAAAGAAAACCAATAGTGATTCATAACAATTTTAAAATTAAGTGTGTGTGACTGGATATTATTGATAGGAAGGCATTACTGCTATTTTTTTAGGTTTGATAGTGATCTGGTGGTATTGTTTTATAAAAGTGTTTTTTTCAGAGATAAGTGCTGAAATATTTATAGGTGATAGGATATCTGGGATCTGCTTTAAAATAATTCTCTGTGATGGTGGGGGTTAAACTTCAACAAGACTGGCCTGAATTGATCATTGTTGAAGTTGGTTCATGGGGGCTCATTTGATTCTGTCTACTTGTATATATGTTTAAAATTTCCCATAGTAAATTTAAAAGGGGGGAAAATAAAATGACGAATATCAGTTAGGGTTTAGTTGCATGTAACAGAGATCTTTCTATGTATGTTAAGTGAAAGGGATTTAACATAGGCAATTAAGTGCCTATAAAATTGTCAGAAGAGATGGCAGGGCAGGCCCTAGGCTGGGCCTCTAGGAATAATTACTGGGATACCACCACTTAAACTTGTCTGCTAAGGGAACTGCTACTTGTGCCTCCATCCTGAAGCCAGGGAACCAGGAAGCCAGTTTCTCACTGTCTCAGCTGCATGCTCCAGGAACACATCATTTGAGCCAAATCTGATGATCGGGAATCCATAGCCACAATTGTTGGTACCAGAGCCATCTGCTGCACCGGCTAGAACTGTACCAGCAAAATGGATGCCTTGCCCCCTACCCCCGCTCTCCAATTGGTGGAATCTAAATCATACCTAGAACCCTAGCTGCAAATGGGAAATGTAACTCTCGACTTTCCATCTTCTACAGAACTGGACTAACAAGTAGGAACAAATACTGAGCAGGCCAATCCACTCTGAAGTATATTAGCAATTGAAATTGTATTTATCCCAAAAAGTGATTTTTGACATTGTTTAAGTTACAATATATTCTTTGGTTTGGCTTTCCCTCTACAGTATTTTATTTTATTTTTTTATGTGTTTTTCTAAGTAGGTTCCATGCCCAGCATGGAGCCCAGTGCAGAGCTTGAACTCATGACCCTGAAATCAAGACCTGAGCTGAGGTCAAGAGTCAGATGCTTAACCGACTGAGCCACCCAGGCGTGCCCCCCTACAGTCTTCTAATCAGCGTTTACCAAAGCTGTAAAAACCAAAGCTGTGAAACTACTCAAGAACATGTACCTTGCTCCCTCTGCTCTAGCTAGGTTCATTTGAATGGTCATGCAAGGCCTGTGCTATTCCCAATACAAGTGATGCCTTCCCAATCCCCTGGTCTAAATCTACCTGTTTTTAGACATAGTTCAAGTCCTAACTTTGTAAAACCTTAGCTGATTGCTCCAGGCCCCATTTTTTGTTTCCTTCCTTCCTTCCCTCCTGCCTGCTTGCCTGCCTGCCTTCTGTACATCTGTATGTATGTATATCTCTGAAATCTTTCTGGATTTATTCTTTGTTCTGCCATATAGTTGGGTCTCTATCATGCAGATATTTTATGGTATACTGTCACTTTATATGGGATGGTCTTGCTTGCTTAAATAGGGTGTAAGCAATGTAAGGCTAGATGAGTTTCTCTGTATCTTCTCCTTTGATATATAACACTATGAATAGTAGAGACTTAAGTCTTTATGTTGGTACTCTTGGTAAATAAAATGTACCAATCAGCATACCGAGATAATGCTTGCTTAAGAGGACCTCACAAGATTGTGGTAAAGGACCAAAGTTATGTTCTGTGCCGATAAAACTTTAATTTGTAACCCATTATAAATGTTGAGAGATTGTAATTATGGTTGGGCTAACATCAAGATCTTCACACAATGACCCTGTTAGGCCTTTTCATTAATTGTATTCTCTGATAATGGCCTCTTATTTCAGTGAAGGTGTCATTCTTTGCTTCTTGAACTCAACCTGCACTTGCTGCCCATGCCGTTGACCATGTTCTCCTTCACTGAGAAGTCTCAGCTCAGGCCCCATCTCCACCCATCAGTTTCTCGTCTGCCAAGCAGGGTGACTGTCCAGAAGTAAAGGGTTGGGTGTCAGTTTATGGCACAGTCCAGCAGATAAGCAAGCATTTGCAGCGATTGTGTAGACCCGCGTTTACTATCTCGACGTAACTCAGGATAGGAGATCGTATCTTGTTAAGCAAAAAAATACGTGTTAAAAACTCTATGGTATGATTTCCATTTTTGTTTTTTATTTGTACTCACTCTTTTCATTTTGCAGATATTTATTGAGTGCCTACTGTGTGCCAGGCACTATATCTATGTGCATAGAAAGGCCCTGGAAGGTCAAAGGTCATACTCCAGGATATATATCAGTATATACATATATATATACAGCGATCATCTCTGTGTGCTGACATAACAGGTGATTTTTTTCTGTTTACTTGTGTCCCCCTTCATTTGCAAACATATATTTTCTAATTTTTCTACAAAGCTTGTATTATTTATTAATAAGGAGCTAATATGTTTTTAAAAAACATTTCTGTTCTCCAAAATGCTTATCATGTAATGCTACATGAAGAAGAGTAAGTTAAAAACAGTCTAGGGGCGCCTGGGTGGCTCAGTTGGTTAAGCGACTGCCTTCAGCTCAGGTCATGATCCTGGAGTCCCGGGATCGAGTCCCGCATCGGGCTCCCTGCTCAGCGAGGAGCCTGCTTCTCCCTCTGACCCTCCCCCCTCTCATGTACTCTCTCTCATTCTCGCTCTCTCAAATAAATAAATAAAATCTTAAAAAAAAAAAAAAAAACAGTCTAAAGTGCCAATGTTAAAAAAAAAAGAGAGGAAGAAAGAGGGAGCAGAGAGGGAGAAAGAAAAAGAAGGAAAGGATAATGAAGAAAAGAGGAGAGGAAATACATCAGAGTCTAACAGTGGCCCAGTTTGGGGTGGTGGGATCTTTTATACAAGGTCTGTTCTAGTGATTCTATGGTGAGTATGTATTAGTTATAGAATAAGAAAAAAAATTTCTTTCTCAAGGACTGGTCCAGATGTGACTTTCCTATGAAGCTGCCTCAGATTCCCAAATTTGACTTTTTAAACTTTGAAATCCCTCATTATTGAACCTCAATAAATAGATGATGAATTGAATAGAGAGGAATTTCTAAGTGTGGCCTCAGCTTTGGTGAGAGGTGTCACTAACTTTGTTAACTTACCCCATCCTGCAGTTTTCATTTCCAAGAATGAGTTAGATTTCAGAAAGGTTATTTCATAACAATAAAAATGTATTCTAAAAAAAAAAAGGGGGGGATATTAGGACACAGCAGCAAGACCATGTGAGGACACAGAGAGAAGGCAGAGCCATCCACAAGGCCTCCGAAGAAGCAAAACTTGCTGACTCCTTGCTCTTGGATTTCTAGCCTCCTGAACTATGAAAAAAACTTTCCTGTTTAAGCCAAAGCAAAAAACATTTTTTCTATGTGATTAACTTAGTGCTGTTATTTGCCTAATACTGACATAATTTTAGTGGCCAGGACGTCCTCTGTTCTTTTTATGCTTTTGCCTTTTTGTCCATTTATGTAAATGACCATATATGTATGTTATTTGCGTGCACACACACACACACATATATATTGATACAAAAGTTCAGATTCAAACAGTAGATTCCAGATCTATTATGAGTCAGCCTTTCCTCTCCTCAGAAAATTTTTGTCTAGTGTCCTATTTCCTACCAGTCTGTAGAGAGGAAAGGACTCAGCCCAAACTGCAAACACCATCCACTGACTCACCTTCCCACCAGCCCCGTCGTATCACTTCAGACTGTGAGGAAGCTGTCCAGGAGAGAGCCAGTGTGGCAAGACTGCTGGAAATTACCCAGTCTAGCCCATCTGGGCAGCTTTCATTAAGGCGGCCAACAAGTAAGAATACGTGTTAGTGCCCTGCAACTTTTGTCCAGTAAAGACAGGTTGTAAACCCTTCTGCTGTGTGAAGGCACTGAGAACAGTTAGAGATGGCCTGGTTGCTAGCACTCCCACCCTGGCTAGAAGAATCAGCCCTGAGCCACCAGGTTTGCCTTTGCCTGGGAGACGGGGCGCTCGACTCTCCTGGCCCTGGCTTCCTGCCCTCCAGGAGAGGCCCTGCCTGGCAGGAAGGTGAGGCTCCCAGAACCTGAGGTATTAGGAAGTATTTTCTTTCTTTCTTTTTTTTTTTAAAGCCCATCTTCCCCAGTGCTCAGTGAGAGTGTCTTCACCAGCAGGGGACAGAGATGCCCCCCTCTCTCTGGGGGTGTGTAGGAAGCTCCAGGCCCCCACTTCAGGATCCATTTAACCTGGCCCCAGACGGCGGGGGCAGTCTCTAGCACACCCAGGGCCGCAGGTTTAAAATGTTCTGTAATTGGCTTTTTCTCCAGGATTTCCCATCCATGCCTGGTTTTTCGGTTTTTCCCCATCCCCTCATTTGGGGGTCCAGACTCAAGAGGACAGGCACAGGGGGAGGACAGGCACTAGGGGTCCCCAGCACTGGGGGAGTCTCCCTGTTGGAAGTTGTAAAGGATCCTGGAACCAGGGGAGTTTCATGCTAGATAGGAGTCTATATGAACAAAGAGGAATACTGTGTGGCCTGGTTGTGGGAAAGAGAAGAAGAAAAGTTCTAAAAAATTATCATTCTAAGGTACTGTCTATGTGTCCTGAAAATTGTATCAATTAGCACAATGCTTCTTGGGATTTCCTAGGTTGCTTAGCTGGGCACATTAGAGTTTTGACTCTTCACCAGGCTATAGTCAGCTTATGGAATTCAGGATCAGACAAAATGCCATCCAGAGGGGTTTGCCATTGGCGGTAAAAAGAAAAACTTATTGGCGTTCTACTTCATTCCGTGGTCCCCATCCCCTCACCCGAGCTGACCCTGGTCGGGCTCCTGTCCTGACACAGGCCTTGCTTTTCAAGTTGTGTCTAGCTCGTTTTGGTCGCCACCTGCTTCTTAATTTGTGATGCTGTGTGTCTGAAACTCTTTCCCCCCTTATATACCATTGAAATCTAAGTCCCAGTCATCCGCGTCGGGGAGACTATGAACTCTGCAAGTCTTTCGTTTCTGGAGAGGAAATATAGTTTTAGGTGGATTAACCTAAATCCCCTGAGTATGAGTTTTTAATTCCCTAATTCCCTGACATAGAGTGATTTCATTGAAGAGATTGATTTAATCTCTTGCAGTTGATGGATAAAGTGTTTGCTAAATTTCAAACCACAGATTTGTCCTTTGCTGCTTGACCTCCAGGTTGCGCGGTTGATCTGTCATGATGCCGTTTATTGAGGCTTCGCATTTTTATTAAACTGGGATTGCTAAATCCGCGGTGCTTTTGTGTCTGTGTAGTCTGTACACATTCTAAGTGTGCCCTGTGATCGGATGCATTAAAATAACGGCATCACTTTCAATTTAAACACACTGTTTCATAAAAGGCATCTATATTGCCCGCAGTTGACATGGTATTCCTATTAACATGCGCACGATGATGGGACAAGACTCATTTTGTAGTTAAAATGAAGGGAGATTTAAAACAGGCATAAAATTTAGAGATAAGCCTCTATCACTTGATGTACAAAGATTGCCCTAATGCATTGGATGGCAAGATGGATAAGTTATCAGTAAGTTAACTCTTTGTTTACTTGTAATAGTTTATCTTTCATTGATGGTGATAGTCCTATGTTTAATTATTTTTCGTTGTGTTGTGTTCTAGGGGTGTCAAGCTTATATTTTTGCTGCTATCCATTTGTAATACACTCAGAGCAGAATTTGGACTAATTTTTTGACTACGGATACTTTGTAAACATGATGCATTTCAAAAGTGGACTTGAATTAACAGAGTTGCAGAATATGACAGTGCCAGAGGATGATAACGTTAGCAACGATTCCAACGATTTCACTGAAGTAGAAAATGGTCAAATAAATAGGTGAGTATTTTTCCGCTAACACTCTCAATCCCATGAAAGAAATGTCTCTCAAATATTATTCTGGTTTTCGGTTATTCTCCTGAATTATTCATGACTAAAGTTATGCTCCATTTGAAGACGTAATTTGAATTTCTTATGTGACATCTGTTGGGCACAGTCTGTAATAACAGATGAAGCAAATAGGAAAGCAATTTATTCATCCTTTCAAATCTTTCAATTGAGTCTAATAAAAATACATCAATACACTGGACCCCAACCAGCCCTAACTTTCCGAAAGCTCTGTGCTTGTGAATCAGACAGACTGCTGGAATCGGGCTGCACGCCGTATGGGACCGTGTACCACAGTCATCTGCCCTAACCCACGTTGTCACCCACCAACAGCCAGCACCCCCTTTGCCAATGACCCCATTTCAAAACTACAAGTACAGCATCACGAGCATCATTTGTAACATGAATTTTAAATAGTAATAACCAGAGTTGGGCCCCAGTGGCTCTCTTGAGAAACTATAGTAGAGAATTAGTACATGAAACAGAAAGAAAAGATAGCATGAGTCAGAGGAGGTAGGTGGGAGGCAGGTGGGAAAAATCGGCCCGCCAAGCTCTCAGCCCCAGCCATGTCCTCAGCAGGTCCTTGCAACTCTTGGGTCCTGTGTTTCTTAAGTTAGAAGAGTAGGACCAATGTCTTTTTTTAAAAAGTGATCTGGGCCATTCTCTGACATGACGATTTTGTAGCCAGGGTTTGCGGGTCATTTCACAGGAAGCTCTCCAGCTTGGGGTTCGGTGATGTGGTTGGTGTAAAGCATGTAGCCTCCGAAAAGGCCAGGAGAAGAGAGTGGAGTAGGCAGGACCACTTATTAGAACGCCAACGATGTACACATTTGGGGGGTGGTCAGAAGGAAGTTGGGATGGAGGAAGATGAAAACACAGGTCAGCTAACCAGGCATCTCTGTGGACATCGTTTCTGGAAATCTGCTCTACGTTCTGATATGGTGTCCTAATGGAAGTCCAGCAGAGGACTCCGCTGCCACCATTTACCAACTCAGAAGTTCCAGTCCTGCCTCTTCTTCTCCCTTTTCCCTTCCTTAAATGTTCTTAGAGGTGAAGTGTGCCACCCAGACACTTCCTCAGTATCACCCAAGTACTATTCACTGTGTTGGGATATGTCTTATTGTTGGACTCAAATTTGCTTCTTGCACCCTTTCTGAGTAATTATCAATAATAACTACCATTTCTTGAATGTCAGGTGTTTTTACATATATTGCCATTTTTCCTTATGACACGCAAAGCTTTCTTTTGCAAATAAGGAAAATTTAAAAATGCATTTTACAAATAAGGAAGCCGAGGCTCAGAGAAATAAAATAACTTGCCCAAGGGCACACGCAGGTCTGTAGAAATACCTGTCTTTCTGCTCTATCTTGCTGCCTCCAACTATAATGCTGGGGCATTGAAGAAAAAGAGTCTTTACTAATTTTATTAAAATACCAGTGCTATTTTAAGCTCTGTGCACCCAGAGTGTTCTGCAGTCACTGCTGACCTCCACTTAACAGTGGATGGGAGTCTAACCATCTCACAAGTAGGATATTTTGGTTGTATAATGAAGCTTCATTCCCGAAGCAGTGCAAACCTTTGAGGACCTTAAAATGAGTCATTATACTGTTCCGTTTAGAATCTGAACTTGATCTTTAAAAGTTGTACTTACTAAACTAAGAATGTTAGGTTTTTGAGGAGATTACAGCTTGCAATAGCTGGAAGCACCCATTCTTGCCTGGGGCTTGGGCACCTTGCCTGGGTGAGCTCACTTCCTCCCAGACTGTGACTAAGGCAGTAAGCGGGGACAGCGGGTGTTGACCACTTGCTTTGTGGAATCTGGTTCTGCTACTGCAAATACAGTGTGATGCATCTCTTTCACTGACATGAATTTTGCTTCCTTTCTGGCTCTAGGACAATTCAAATTAAAGACAGCATGTGACAACATGAAGCCAAGAAAGGCAAATAAAAAAAATAAAAAAAAAAAAGACCCCCATCATGACTCCTGCAAGAGCTACACCTAAATACTTCTCCCTCTTCTTGTGGCTTTTTCACATGGGTGCGAGGAAAGTAGGCTCAATTATAGGACTCTAAGAGAGCCCTTTGCCAGAGCAGTGAGCTTTTAGGCCACAGCACCTCTTTTTAGGAAGCTAGAGAGAATGTCGAAAGCAAATATTGATCTTTGCTTACCTGGCATGTAACTGATAGCTTTGCCAGGAAAGTCCCCTCTAGAATACTATCAGAATCACCTTTTTAACTTTAGTTAAAAATAGAGTAGAGCCACTTCAGTATTAGGACTCCTGCCCTTATTCCAGTTCAATTTGTTTTATTTCATGCCCTAATTTTTGGTTTGTAGCCATGGAAATCTATACCTGAAACAGCAAAACCTTTCAAAATGTCCACTAGACCAGCACTGCTGATACTTTAATGTGCATACAAAACACCTGGAAACCTTGTTAAAATGCAGATTTGGGCTCAGGAGGTCTGGGATGGGGCCTGAGCTTCTAATTTCCAGCCAGCTCCTAGGTGATGCCCATATTGTTGATCCAGGGCCCATACTTGAGAGTAGGAAGCTCTAGACTCTTTCTAGAGGTGAGCTTCTTGAGAGAAAGAGCCATCTTAATCATCTTTATGTCTCCTCTACCGTGTAATGATATGATAATAGTGCCTGGTACAGGGTGGATGTTACAAAATATTTGTTAAATGAGAAAGAGAGAGATTCAGACAGACAGACACACACACACACACACAGTGCATGGTTTAGATTTAGATTTGAATTGAATCCTGGCTCAATCAATAGATCTTGTGTGATCTCATGCTTTAAGCCTTAGTTCCATCCCTGTGAGACAGGGATAATAATAATAATTGACCTCATGGGATCGTTGGGGAATATTAAATGCAGTACTGTTCTACTGTTTGTAGGTTAAGAATTCAGGCTCTGCATTGGGTTCAAATCCTGGCTCAGCACTTAATTTTTAGCAATGTAACTTTGGTCAAGTCACTTAATTTTTCTAAAATGGAGCTAATAATAGTCCTGACCACATGTAAGTATTGTGAAAAGAGATGAGAAAATCCATGTAAAGTACTTGGCAGAGTGTCTGGCAATAGTAAGCCTTTTAGGATGCAAAAAGTCTGTATCAATAATAGTGCAACTCTCTTTCTTTGGGAAGCACTTCTGTGTTCTCCACCCCAAGGAATAACAATATCGATTTAGCTTTTGGATGGTTGCTGGTTATTGTTACCTTAAAGCTGTTGAAGTATTAAAGTTGTCAAAACATTAATAGATTACCCTAGCTGTATCCATGCAAATCTTCATGTATGTTGTCTACTGTTGTTCTCATCTCTATGTAGAGTTAGTGTTGTTGTGACCCCAGAAGCATCTAACCAAACTTGAGGGTCTTTCAGTTAAAATTTTTCTTGAAAGGATCTGGGGCAGCTCTTGTCACTATACCCTCACCAGCCTTTGTTTGCTTATTTTGGTCCCTGTGTATCTTTCAGAATTTATGTACTAAATTTGTATCACTTGGAAGGACCCTTGAAAATGTAATATCTTTTCTACCCATTAAGGAAGAAGTTTTCTACCACTTCTCCCTATCTTCAGTTTTCATGTCAGAAAATTCTTTCCTTGCTTTAATGGCTCCTGTTCCAATTAAAGTCTGTTTTCTTTTCAGTAGAGTTTACCCATCAAGTAAGGCTTTGTTTACCTCTCTTCATTTAAAAAAAATTTTTTTAATTCAAGTAAAGTTAACATACAATGTTATATTAGTTTCGGGTGTGCAATATAGTGATTCAGCAGTTCTTCAGCAATTCTATACATTACTCAGTGCTCATCAAGATAAGTGTACTCTTAATCCCCATCACCTATTTCCCCCATCCCTCCAGCCCCTTCCACTCTGGTAACCATCAGTTTGTTCTCTATAGTTAAGAATCTGTTTTTTGTCTCTTTTTTTCTTTTTTTAAGATTTTATTTATTTATCTGACAGAGAGAGACAGCGAGAGAGAGAACACAAGCAGGGGGAGTGGGAGAGGAAGAAGCAGGCTCCCCGCCGAGCAGGGAGCCCAACTCGGGACTCGATCCCAGGACCCTGGGATCATGACCTGAGCCGAAGGCAGACGCTTAATGACTGAGCCACCCAGGTGCCCCCCCCCCTTTTTTTTTTAAAGATTTTATTTATTTATTTGACAGAGAGAGACAGCTAGAGAGGGAACACAAGCAGGGGGAGTGGGTGAGGGAGATCTTTTTTTCTTTATTTGCTTGTTTTGTTTCTTAAATTCTACATATGAGTAAAATCATACAGTATTTGTCTTTCTCTGACTGACATTGTACTTGGCATAATACCCTCTAGGTCCATCCATGTTGTTGCAAATGGCAAGATTTCATTCTTTTTTGTGGCTGGGTAATATTACGTTGTATGCATGTACCTCCGTCTTCTTTATCCATTTATCTATGGATAGACGCTTGGGTTCCTTCCATAATTTGGCTATAATAAATAATGCTGCAATAAACATAGGGGTGCATGTATCTTTTCACATTAGGGTTTTTGTATTCTTTGGGTAACTACCCAGTAGTGGGATTACTGGATCATGTGGTAATTCTATTTTTAATTTTTTGAGGAACCTCCAGACTGTTTTCCAGAGTGGCTGCATGCACCAGTTTGCATTCCCACCAATAGCTCACAAGCGTTCCTTTATCTCCACATATTGTTTCTTGTGTTTTTGATGTTAGCCATTCTGACAGGTGTGAGGTGATATCTGATTGTGGTTTTGATTTGCATTTCCCTGATGATGAGTGATGCTGAGCATCTTTTCACATGTCTGTTGGCCATCTGGATCAGTCTTCTCTTTAAATGCCTTCCATTTCTTTCATTCTTTCATGTTTTCCAATCTCTTTGTTACTTGCTTCTTTCCTCCTATTCTCTTTTCCTTTTCCTTTTTAGTAGAGTGTTAGGATTTCAGGGAAAGAACTAGCAAAGGTCATTCAAGTTCAAGCACTCGTTTCTTTTGTGTTATGAATCCTCAAATGAAACACTATAATCTAGTAAGAACCTGATTGGTAGAGATTACAATAGGAAGATTATCTTCCTATCATACAACCCATCCTTAATTGGATTGTTGTTGTTGTTGATTTATTTTTGGTTTTAAATGACTGTTCTATATTTCTCGCCTCCTTTCACACTACCTCAGTATAATGCCTACATCCTTTTCAAGGCTTTGTCTGTTGAAGGCCACCATGACAGCCACTGTAGGTTTTGTTTTGTTTTGTGCACAGAACAATTGGCTACCTAAGAGTTGGTTGAATTCTGCCTTGTAGGTACAGACCGACCCTGTGGAAACTCTTTTTTAATAACACTTTTATCATTTGAGACCACATGTCAAAGGCACCCTTGCCCCCAGCCCATTTTTTAGTCAATAAAGAGAAATTTTATTTCAATCTCTTTGCCAGAGGTCAATGCTTTTTAACATGCAATTGCAATTTTTAAACGGTGAGATAATAGAAACTTGTAATAAGCTCTACAACCTAGTTATTTTGAATGGACTTTTCCATTACAAAAAAAGGTTGGTTTTATTTGTTTTAAAAAAAATTTACAGAAATACAAAGCAAAGATATAACGACTAAAGAGAAGAAAAATTTGGAACAACACAAAGAGAATAAAGTACTTCATTCTTACTGAGCTAGATTTCCCTGCAGCCTAAGAGACTCCATACTTCCTAAAAGGAAGATGAATAGTTGGGTTATGGAGGGTCTTCTGAGTCGCGAGTGCGTGGACAGGTACACAGAAGAAGGATAGGGAGTGCAGGCACCACATAACCACTCAGGATGCAGAATGACCTCATGGCTCCATCTGTGCCACGGAAAAGTAGTAAATGGGTCAGAGTCAGAAAACTCCATTTAGACGAGAGTATAAGAAGACTCATGGAAGATGAGGACTTTGAACTGGCAGGACGGCACTGGCTGACAGGAGGATGGAGGGTCTCCTGAGCGGGGGCAGGGAGTAGATTCCTACTGTAGTTGACCCTTGAACAACACGGACTTGAACTGCACAGGTCCAAATTTTTTTTAGTAAATACAGTACAGTACTATAAATGTATTTTTTCTTCCTTGTGACTTTCTTAATTATGTTTCCTTTTCTCTAGCTTGCTTTATTGTAAGAAAACAGTATGTAATACATACAACATACAACATATGTGTGCATTGACTGTTCTTGTTCTTGGGAAGGCTCTGGCCAACAGTAGGCTGTTAGCAGTTAAGGTTTGGGGTAAACTGCAGAATGCCCTGGCCTGGCTTGTCTCATCCTCACCAAAATGAAGTTCATTTTGAGGAGCAGGGGGAGATGAGACTGGGGCATTGAGACAACATTAAATTAAGCAGTGCCTGGGATTGCGGGTGAGGAATCTGTACTTGAAACTTTGTCCGTGGGGGAGCCAGTGAAGATTTGGGGGAAAACCTATAGAATCAGGGAGGCAGCTGACAATGTTTTTTTAATGTGCTTTTTAATGGTGACTTATTACCACAGCTCTGCAAGTCAGGTTCATTATTCTTACCCTGCAGAAGTTCTGCAGGAAAGACCTGGCAATCATGCAGGGACTTTATTCTTTATCCCTTTCCGTGGCCCAATGTTTGACCCTACTAAATGCCCCCGGGGGTCATGGTGCCTGCTTCCCATTCTTCTCTGCCCACCAGTCCTTCGCCACCAATTTTGAGGCGCGCTGCCAGGCTGGGAACGCAGATCTGCCCTAACAGGCAGGTTATTGGTGTTTTGTTTGTTTTCTTTGACCATGGCGGGGCTTTTCTCTTGATTTAAAAATAATGGAAATGCTTTTTGGAAAACAAGTCCCTCCATAAGAAAGGCAAATGGGGGACATTCTGGGTAAAGATTTGATTAGACTTGAGTTGGTTGTTAAAGTTAGTCTGATTAAATACAGTCTTTTATTTAATAGCAACACTAAATAGGCAAGTCCAGCACCCACAGTTTTTGGGGGGCTCGCTGTGTGAAAAGGAAGATAGCTTTCCCTTGCCCCTCTTCAGCCAGATCTGTAAATCTCAATTCTGTGTAAAGATTTAAAATGTTAAGGGCCGGGGCACCTGGGCGGCCCAGTTGGTTAACCGCCCAACTTCAGTGTCCTGGGATCAAGCCCTGCGTCAGGCTCTGTGCTCAGCGGGGAGTCTGCTTGTCCAGCTCCCTCTCTTTCTGCCCCTCCCCCAACTCATGCTCTCTCTCTCTCTCTCTTTCTCCCTCTCTCTCTCTTTCTCTCAAATAAATAAAATCTTCAAAAAAATGTTAATGTTAAAGGCAAAAGAAAGGCCACATCAATCAATAATAGCAAAGGCAAGGCTATATAACTGCCAGGTTGGTCTCCAAAGATACTGGTTTCCTTTTGTCATTCTCTTGCTAAGAACCTGCAGTACTATTTCTCAGGCCTCTGCCTTTACGTTCCCTCTGGCTAATCCCACCAATAGAGGAAGCTTTTCCTTCTCTGGATTCCTTATCTCATCTCTCTTTCACAGAGCCAGACCTCCCCACTCTGGCTTTGTTTGTTTGTTTGTTTGTGTTTTAAAGATTATTTATTTATTTATTTATTTGAGAGAGGGAGAGCATGAGGGGGGGGAGGGTCAGAGGGAGAAGCAGACTCCCTGCCAAGCAGGGAGCCCGATGGGGGACTCGATCCTGGGACTCCAGGATCATGACCTGAGCCGAAGGCAGTCGCTTAACCAACTGAGCCACCCAGGTGCCCATCCCCACTCTGGTTTTAGCTGGCACAGTCTCTCCTGTGTTTCAGGAGACCGAGGTTGCCTTCTGCTTCCTTTTGCCCTCTCACTGTAACTGAATGGGTTGAAGGCATAGGCGGATGCTGAAGGGATAAACCGCAGATTGTGCTGCTTATATGAGGTGATGGCCCCAAGGGAAGTTCGTAGTATGTATATCGCCTTTCTTTAGTTTATCCTGACAAAATAAGGCGAACTTGGAGAAGTAATGCCAGGGAGAAGCCAGACCCCTTGGATGAAAGACGAAAAAGATAGCTAAATTAAACCAACGTTGATGAGATATATCTTTCATTTAAAAATGTTTTATTGTGGGTTGCCTGGGTGGCTCAGTTGGTTGAGCATCTGCCTTTGGCTTGGGTCATGATCCCGAGGTCCTGGGATCATGACCTGAGCCGAAGGCAGACGCCTAATAACTGAGCCCCCCAGGCGCCCCAATAAAAATGTTTTATTGTGAAATATAGCATCATTCAAAACACCATATGAAAATGTAGTGTACAGTTTAAAGATACTTGCTTCTTTAAAATAGTCCAATTCAAGTTGCTTTACATTTATTAGTGAAAAATTCACTGTGACTAGTTCCTGCTAAAACTGGACAATTAAATATTCAGAAGAAGAGCTAAAAAGCATCCCTAACGTGTCTTACTAATCCATGCAACAGTTTGCCTATGAATGGACTTTTCTTTGACAATAACACTTGTTTTGTTAATGGGGATTTCTTTAAAATATTTTATTTATTTGAGAGAGAGAGAGAGCACAAGCAGGCCAGGGGAGGGGCAGAGGGCGAAGGAGGAGCAGAATCCCTGCTGAGCAGGGAGACTGACAAGGGGCTTGACCAGCTTCACAAGCCTTGACAAGGATTTTCAGTCCTTGATATCAGGACCCTGGGATCATGACCTGAGCTGAAGGCAAGAGCTTAACTGAGTAAGCCCCCCAGATGCCCCGGGTTTTTTTTAACTAGGCTCCACACCCAGCGTGGAGCCCAGTGCAGGGCTTGAACTCAGGACCCTGAGATCAAGAGCTGAGCTAAGATCAAGAGTCAGACGCTCAACCGACTAAGCCACCCAGGAGCCCTGGGAATTTTTTTTTAATTAGGAATTTAGGCCATAAAGTTCTCAGATTAATCGTGAATATATTTGATGGTTTTAGAGCTTTCTGAATTCCTGCTTCTATGTCTGTATATAGTTTATGAAGCCTGTCTGAATCTTTCCCATCCCAACTTAAGTCCCACCTCCCCCATAGAGAGGAGTGATTAACATCTATTGCTATTACTCTGTGCCCGGAGCTGTACCAATGTTTTACACATGCTCTCTTATTTAATTTTCTCAGGAATGCTGTGAGATAATATAATAGTGTTACTCCCAATTCACAGATGAGAAAACTGAGGTCTCGTGCCTCGTCCCTCAGAGCTAGCGAGGATTCGAGCTCAAGTTCTAAGTGCCATGCTTTCTTAAAGCCCTAGCTCTGCCCCTACCCATGGACTATATGCCCTGCCTTCCCCCACCATGATCTCTTAGCCTGAACTCCTATAGCCTAGTGTCTGCTTCACTTAATACATATTTCCATGTCTCCCTTATCACCTGGCCTGCTGACCTGCAGATAGTAGTTGCTGAAGGAATGTCTGATCGGAGAAGAATTATTTTCTTTTTTGCAGCAGAGGGAATGCTTATTTACTAAGTTTGTACGCCAGGGATGTGAGCTCAGAAGGAGGCCTGTTTCCAGGATTCTTTTAAATGCCAGCTTTATAGTATCCTTGATTTTATCGAATTTTCAGTGAGAGAAAATTCTACGTAAAAGTTAACTTACATTGCATATAGTGTTATAATCTATTAGTATTGAAATGATTTGAGATTATCGTTCTTTTTGATTTATGGTTGTCTTTCATTTCATCTCAAGATGAGCACCTGCTATTAGCAGTGATTTCTACAAAACCAGTGAAGCAAAGTGTCTGCCCCTTGGGGCACTGAAGAGTTTATTTGGTAAAACGAGAGCAGAGACAACTCAGACTGGCAAAACACAAAGCAAAACAAATCAAAAAGGTGGTTGAATTGGGCTGTAAACTCTTAAGGGGCCGACTGATAACTTTTCATGTGTGATGTTTTGATAAGTAATAATGTTAAGCTTCAATCATTATTGTGAAGTTAAATGATTATACATGTCTTTACAGCAAATTTATTTCTGATCGCGAGAGTAGAAGAAGTCTCACTAACAGCCATTTGGAAAAAAAGAAATGTGATGAATATGTAAGTGTCATTTATAATAAACAATGCTTATTTGTTTTAATCACATAAATTGGGACATGTTTTTAATTCGTGTAGCATAATACCAAAAGTGTAGCTATTTATATTCACCAAGATAGCCTATGTATTTTCTCCTGAAACCCATTTTAAAAAATAACTAGACCACTCAGGAAGTATTTCTTGAATTTTACTTCCACACCGGTTCCTAATAGTGCTTTAAAGACTTTGGCATGATGAACTTTCTTGAGGACTGTTTTGCTTATGTTTGTCTCTCTGTTTAGATTCCAGGAACAACCTCCTTAGGCATGTCTGTTTTTAACCTAAGCAACGCCATTATGGGCAGTGGGATTTTGGGACTGGCCTTTGCCCTGGCAAACACCGGAATCCTACTTTTTCTGTGAGTGTTGACACTGTAGTACTTTCCATGTAAAACTGTATTTTCTGTATGTTTCTGTTCATACAGAAGAAATTGGAAATATTTCTGAATAGTTTTTATGTTTTTACTAACTTGGTTAAGTTACGAGTACATACTTTTATATTGTTTGTTGGAGTGATTTTCCAAGTTGCACCTAACGTTTATAAGAAAGGGGAAAGAGAAAAATCTTTTTATTCACCAAAAACACCAAAATAAGCCTTTATAAAAAGGATTAAAAATTTTCAAAATAAGATTTTTGGTATTTTGGGATTCCTTATACCTGTCACTTTAAATCTCAGCTAAAAGGTCAAAATATTTAGAGGTGTCTAATCCAACCACTCAACACTTTGGTATTTGGATTGCAATGGAATATGTACTATATCCAAAGGTAATTGCAAATTTGTTTGTAATAAATAGCCAAGAAGCACAGATGAGAAATTAGCATGTACTTTTCCTCTGAGAGTTAGTTAAGAGAAAATAGGCAGTTTTGTTTTTAAATAACTTTTCCTCACACTGTTGAATGGGACTTTCAGCAGATGTACAGAGGACTTCTTTTCAGTTGGAACAAGATGAAAACAGATCATAGAATTTATACCAGGAAAATTCTCACCCAGCCTGATTCCCCTCTCAAGACCCTATGGAGTATCAGTGGTGTTTTGCCTGAAGAGGCAAGGAGGAAATTCTCTTCTCCAGCCTTTTCCCCCGAGACTGCACTCACGTTCTTCATTGGCCTTGCTCAGTAGTCTTCATTGCTGGATCTTGAGATGGGAGCATCATTTTCTTGGAAGCAGTGACCAAAATGGCTAGTACTCTTACAAATTGTGTATATTCCTTTAGAAAGACTTAGAAAATTGTGATCCAAATACACTGCTGCCCATTCCATTACCCAGGGATCAGTGATGTCCATCCATGCTGGACCATATGGGTCAGTAGCACTAGGGATTAATATTCTTCCTCTTAACGTGGAAACACACTAGACATGTCCTTCCTAGAATTAAAACTCTGTATAGGACAGTAAATTCAAGACGTTTTCTTCCTTATTGTCCACCCAACTCGGTAAACCCAACTATAGCCTCCTCTTTTTATTGTGCTGGGTGGATCATTCTGTGTGGCCTGTTTATGTATATCTTGAGCCAAGTGCCAGGTTTTAGGGTAAAAGGATGGAGTTGGACAAAATTTTTCTATGGTGACTTTTTTGGTACGCGTGGAACTCTGGCCCTCTGAGGATACCGTGGGGTCGCTGCACTTGTGATTTTCAGAGCAGTGACCAGAGGCACATGACTGCTAGTCCCAACTCCTCTTCTGAATGGCTATGTAGTCTTAAGCAAGTTACTTGGCCACTCTGAGCTGCAGTTGCTTACTCTGTAAAACAAGGAAATTGCACTAGAAAAATCTCAGAACTCTGCCAACCTCTAAAACCCTATGATTCTGTGACTATTATCAGTTATTCCAGAAAAATGTTCAGTTCAGAAATGTGTTTTACATGGATTTATTTATTTTTTAGTTATTGCAAGTATTAGTTAGTTCTATGTTAAGTAGTTGAGGAGTCAATTCTTTGATGATGGTAACAACAGTCCTCGTACCAGGTACTACTTTAAGTACTTTATGCTGAATCCTTGCAAGTCTCTGAAATAGGTACTCGTGTTAGTTCCCTCCTTCAGGGATAAGGAAACTGAAGAAGAGGGAACAGACTTTTATTTTGGAATCTCTCTTTGTCACCATTCTGGGAATCCCCTTCTCTGGGAATCCCCTTCGCCTCTCTTCTCTCCTAGATCCCCTGTTCCCTCTATTCCATTTCTTCCTTTTTCTGGATTTACTTCCTTGCTTTTGTTGCTGAGAAAGGATGAATAGAAATATGTTTTTCAAGGCCTTCATGTCTGCAAAATGTTTTTATCCTACCTTCACCTTGGATTGGCAGTTTGGCTGGATATAGAACTCTATATTGGCAGTATTTTTCCATCAGAATTTGAAGGTATTGCTTCACTGCTTTCTAGTTTCTTCTGTTGTGAAGTCCCATATCCTCCTGATTCCTGATCTTTTCAGTATAGCCAGGGTTTTTGTTTTTTGTTCTGGTTTGTTTCTGGAAATCTGTTGAATCTCTTTGCTCCCCATGTTCTTCAGTTTTGTAGTGGTGTGTCTTGATGTGGGCCTTTATCATCCACTGTGTCAGGCAGTCAGTACCTCCTTTTCTTTTAGAAGTTCATAGTCTTCAGTTTGGGGACATTTTCTTACACATTATTGTGTCAATGAATTCCTTCCTCCTCTTTCCCTTTTCTCTGTTTCTGGAACTGCTCCCCAGATTCTGGACTTTCTGGACTTGTCCTCTCAGTTTTATTTTTTATTTTCATTTCTTCAATTTTTCACTGTAGTTTCTGGGATATGTCCTCAATTTTCCCCAGCTCTTTACTGAATGCTTTATTTCTGTTATTATTTTTTTTTATTTATAGGAGCTTTTAAAAATTCTTGGAATGTTCCTTTCTTATATCATTTTGTTTTATGATTTCAGTGTTTTTTCTAAGGATTCTAGTGATAGTTTTGGAAAATTTCAAGCATAAAGGGGGAAGAAGAGTATAAAAGATTCCCATGTTCCCTTCATCCCATGGCCTTACTTTAATCATCCCCCTCATCTGTATTGTCTCAAAGCAAAGCCCAGCTCTAATATCATTCATCCATAAATATTTCAGTGTATTTCTCATTAAAATAAAGATTGTTTTTAATAATTATTTAATAAGGATTTAATATTTAATAATTATTTAATAAGGATTATTAATACATAACCATATTATGTCACACCTAAAAAATTATCAGCAGTTCCTTAATATCATCAAATATCCAAACAAAATTTGAATTGTCTATTTATCTCCTTTGACAAAACAACAACTGGGTTTTCCAAATCAGTACTCAAATAAGGTCCATATAGTGCAATTGGCTATGTGTTTTAATCTCTTTTAAGCTGTAGGTTCCCTGTTTCTCTCTCGTCTTTTTTCCTATACAATATATGTGTTGAAGAAACTGAGCCATTTGTCCCATAGAGTTTACCACAGTCTGAATTCTGCTGACTCTATCCCTCTGGCGCAAGTTGATTTTTTGTTTGTTTGTTTGCTTTGGACCCCATCTTTCATTTTAGAATCTTTCCTCAGATGTCAGGTGGTCCTTCTTTGTCTGTTATATTCAAAAGTAAGGGATGGTAAAAACAAGTGTAATTTACACCCACTACACGTGAGTAGGGCTTGTTGGCGATAGCTTCACATAAGGTGTTGTCACCAGCCCTTTACTTGGGGAACCAGCAGTGTCACTCTTTGGCTGTTGGGATCACCCAGCATCTTCCAGTCGCCTGCCTGGAGGGTCTGAGCATTGCCACCATATTTCTGGGAACCAAGTTGGGGGCAAGGTTTGGGGTGGATATCTCAGTTGCATGTGTTTACCCAATCCCAGTTTTCCTGACAAGTACCCACTCCCCTGACAATTTGTGCTGGGTCCCTCACCCAGAGACCTGTATTTTATACTTGACAGAGAATGTGTCTTCAGATATATATCTTTTGCCAGATGGGGAGGAGCAACCACTCAGCTTTACGGAATAGGTGCCTGGTCTGGGAATCTAGCTATTCCTTGAAGATCCTCTTTATTTTAGCTCATCCCTCCCATTGTTTGCTCCTTCCAGTAATGCCACTGGGGCCTTTTGGGAATTCTGTGGTGAAAATTGGATTGGTCTTGTTTTTCTCCACTGCCAGTTTAAGGTTCAGCTTTGTCTACTTTCCAGTTCTGAAATTTTGTGCTTATTATCTCCTCTCATGTTCTTAGGAGGGAGCAGGAGTAAGTTTATATATTCAATCTACCATTTCTAGAATTCAGTTGATTTTTAATTATAGTGATTCAGGGATAATTGATCTCTTGTCTCATGACTCTTCAGTTTCTGACTGAAGCAAAGAATTGGATAAACTTGACTCTTACAGTTGCAGGACGACTTCCCTGCATAAAACTCTTATAAATCGTTTGGTTATTTGCAAGATGTATGAATAGCAAGCGCCACACACCAAATCATCAGGTGAAAGCTCGAGAAGGTAGCTGTATAAAGACCCAAACTTACAAGCTTTTCACAAAATGTAGAACTCTCCTACCTTAGACCAAGGACTCACTCTGTGTGTTGTAAAACCAGCTGCTCCTACAGCTGCTCCAAGCCAAGAAGCAGTTGGCAGGATCAAGGTATTTCATCTGGTACAGGGCCCTGTTCCAGACTCATATTAGCCAACACGGAAAAAGAGTCCAAGCCTGTCCAGGCTTCTTTAGAAAAGCAGCTGGGAAGGCTCCTCTGAGTCTCCCCGAGGCTGGGTGCAGAGCTCTTCACTGGGGTCATCTGAAAACTTGTGGGAGTGATTTCTTTTTCTTGGATGAATTTGGGGCTCATTTTTTTTTTTGACCTAACCATAATGGCTGTCATCCCTGTTTAACACACCTCTGATTCAGTTGGATTCAGTGAACTCTGCCCCATTGGAAGAATGCAGTTAGGTTTTGGGTTTCCCTGAATTCTGAAGCCCTGTAATTCCACCCAAGGAACGGGAAGTATGGGAATGGGGAATCTCCACTTACAGTTGTTCTGACAGTATCTGTTCTCTGTTGGAAACAAAATGGGGCTGTACCCTGAGGCAGCAGTTCGGGGATACGCTGAGGCACGAGTATCTCAGGGTAAAATGCACACATTGAAATGAGTTTTCCTAAAATTGGGGATCCAAGGAAAAGGCAGTGGGTGCTGAAAACTTCTCCACTGTAACTCCCTGTTCTATCACTGATTTTTTTTTTTTTTTTTACATAGCTCCCCTGTAACTCCATCATGGCCAAAGTGGGATCAAAAGTAAATATTGGCAGGGTGCCTGGGTGGCTCAGTGGGTTAAGCGGCTAACTCCTGATTGCGGCTTAGGTCACGATCTCAGGGTCATGAGATTGAACGCCGAATAGGGCTCTGTGCTGGGCGTGGAGCCTGCTTAAGGTTCTCTGTCCCCTTCTCCCTCTCCCCCCGCCCCAAGAAAAGAAAAGAAAAGGAAAACAAAGTAAATATGGGCATGGAAGAATGGTGAGGTTTGTTTTGTTTTTTATTTCACCTTACCATCTCCCCCACCCAGCCCAAAACAGGAAAGTTACATTTCTAAATGTATCTATTAAAAGCATACATTTTATAGAAAATGAATGTCTTGAGAATGTATCACTTCCTCATAGTAGTAGGTAAATGAGAGGTTTATTAAACTATACAGAATCTGATAAAGCAATAAATGCTTTATATTTTTCCATAACTTCTTGGCAAGTATTATCGTTTATTATTTTAATAATGTAGCCCCTTAAGTGTAAAACTGTGAAAAAGGAGACTATAATTGATGATACTTCTGAGACCTCAAAAGATATGATCATTTAGGGGTGCCTGGGTGGCTCAGTCGTTAAGCGTCTGCCTTCGGCTCAGGTCATGATCCCAGGGTCCTGGGATCGAGCCCCGCATCAGGCTCTCTGCTCAGCCGGGAGCCTGCTTCTCCCTCTCCCACTCCCCCTGCTTGTGTTTCCTCTCTAGCTGTCTCTCTCTCTCTCTCTGTCAAATAAATAAAATAAAATCTTAAAAAAAAAAAGATATGATCATTTATTGTAAACACTGAGTTTATAAACCGTCTGTTTGAAATGATAATTGTGAAACAACATAACAATCTATATAGACAATAGTTTAAATTTTATTTTGGTTGATTACAATTCCAGAGTCTCATTTTTTGAGTCTCATTTGCCATTTTCATGTCACTCAGTTGTGAGGATAAAAAGATAATATAGCTAAAGACACACTTTGAAAAGTGGCACACAAGTAGACATTTATTCATTAGTGCCAGCCCCATGGGACTGCTATGAGTGTGTGTGTGTGTGTGTGCACACGTGTGTGTGTGTGACAGAGAGAGAAGGGAGTATGTGTGTGAGAGAGAGAGAATGTGTGAGAGTGTGTGTGCGTGAGAGAGTAAGTGTGTGTGTGTGTCTGAGAGAGAGAGAGAGAGAGATGAAGGGAGTACCAGTAGTTCCTGGTATGTAGCAGCACTATATAGGACGTGTTTGTGGAAGTATTAGTTAGGTGGTCACTAAATAATGGTTAACATTTATTGAATAGTAATTATATATGCCTTATTATGTCGTTTAATCTCCATCAACTATGAAGTAAGTATTAGTTCCTTTTTACAGATGAAGTAACGGAGGCTTAATAACAACTTAGCAAGTTGGGGAGCCAGGGTTCTGTCCAGGCTTTTCTGACTCTAGAACCAGTGTGATCTAAAACGCGATACTGCCTTTTAGTGATGCCTTCGTCAGAAACCAAATTTGCATTATTAATGTACATCATCAGAGAAATTTTATTCTTATCAATAGATACTTGCAAGTTAATATTTTAGCTTTAAAAATCACCTTGTATAATCATTCATATTCCTGGACTATTTTACTACTATTTCACCAAGAACCTTCACCCTTATTGTAATGGAAATAGTTTTGCAATATTGCGTGCACCAAATTGTAGATCGGGGGTGGTCAGGTTCCTGGTAATAGCCAATAAAATACATGCCTATAGTATATCATAAACCTGACATACCGTCTGAACGGCTTCGTGTGTCCCACATCTACACCCGACGTGGCCTCATGTGCTATCTGAGACTCCCCGCTGTCTTCGTGAGCCCTTGAATTTAATTCCTTCCAAAGATTTAACTAAATGTCGTTGTTAAGAATTAAAAACCCAGTACTGACAAAGTCAGATAATACCAAGTCTGTTGTTAGAGAATTGGTTCAATAATCATAGTAGTTCCATAAAACAGAATATTAGACAACTATATAAAAGGGTAAACTGGATTATGTGTACTGGTATGAGAAAAATGTCCTAAGAATATTATTGTGTGAAAAAACCTGACTGTTAGATGGAAGTGAGCAAGGAAGGAGATTGTGTGTGTATATGCACACACCCCACAGACTATTCGGGAGGGTGCACAAATAAGCTGTTGACAGTGGTTACTTCTGGAGAGTGCCTCAGGGGCTGGGGGGACGTGGGAGTGCAAAGTTTACACTCTGTATTATCTTTCTACCATGTGTTTTTAGGGAAAGAAACTAATGGAAAAACCCTGTTTTTTAGGGAACTTAAAACCAATGACATAAGACTTTTTTCCCCCTCTTACCTACAGAAGACTTTCGGAAAAACAGATTTTCGGTATTGATATTTAAGACCCTAAGAGCGGGGCGCCTGGGTGGCTCAGTTGGTTAAGCGACTGCCTTCGGCTCAGGTCATGATCCTGGAGTCCCGGGATCGAGTCCCGCATCAGGCTCCCTGCTCAGCAGGGAGTCTGCTTCTCCCTCTGACCCTCCTCCCTCTCATGCTCTCTGTCTCTCATTCTCTCTGTCTCAAATAAATAAATAAAATCTTTACCAAAAAAAAAAAAAAGACCCTAAGAGCGAGAATAAGCATTGATGCTGTGTTACCTATTCCAAACTCTATTTTCAACCCCATCTGCCTTCAGAGAGCCTCCACCTCAGCCACACCAACCTCCTTCTTTTCTGTAAAGGCCACCTGCACCGTCCTTGTCACCCTGGTCTTTCCCCCTCTTTATTCCCCTCCTTATTCCCACGCACCTCTGTGCTTCTGAATCCTGACAGGCCTGTGAGGCCCAGTCAGATGCCACCTCCAGAACTGTTTCCCTGATCCTCCTCTACCTTCCCGATTGAACTCTGAGCCCTAAAAGGGCAGGATTAATATCTAATTCTTCCTTGTTCAAATCATCCCCCCCCCCCCCCCACCCCCCGCCGGCCCCAACAAGATCTAGAACAGTTGCTTGCATATACGTGATTCTCAATAAAATTTCATTGACATGAAGAATGAATACCTAAGAATTAGATTTTGCAAAACCAAAACAAGGCTTTAGGGCAAAACAATGGCTCTCATAATTGGTGCAAACTTATGGGAGGGCAAATGACAACTGAAAGGTTTAGCTCACCCTCAAATTTTCAGTGGGCTGTGGAGATGTAATGATAATAACAAGGTTAGCACAGCACTCACCGCAAGTGGTTACTTGGTTACTTTCCTGGGAATGCCTCCTTCATTTCAACATTCTAAATAGTTCAGAGCCTGTTAAATCCTGTAAGAGGTTAGTATTACATTGCTAAAAGAGCATTTGTTGTTAAATTGCTATTTGCAAAAAGGAATGTAATTGTCATTTTCAGTTTACAGCAGTTACCTCCACTTTGTGGTAAATCGTTTGCTTCAATTGTAGGTGAATTCTGTCTCTCTTTTTCTGAATATTTATGTAACTCTGTGAACCACTAAAAAGATGCAACATTGTATTACCTATAATTACAGTGTTTACAAACAAACCAGTAAATAGTCATGCCAGTAAGGGTCAATCTATAATATAAAGATCTCTGTAAACCAAGATCAGACTAGCAGGGGCCTTCTCTCTTTAAATTCAGTGTTTTACAGTTGAGCCTACATAAGGGGGAGACAGAAATGGAATTAGAACCATAGGTCCATCAACACATTGCCCTAAGTCCTGTTCTTATCTTGTAGGTATTTGATCATTATTAGCCCATCACAAAAAATGGGCTTCTCATGATATCAGGAGGTTTGTATTCTTAAGTAACTGCCTTAGCATAGCTCTGAAGTCTGACATCTTTTTCAGCAAATTCTACTAAATTGGAGTGAGATTGCAGTGTACCTTCACAAATATGTACTCTGCATGTTCCTGAACTTCATTACTTCATATTCCAGAAAGTTTGAATCACCCCCACCAAGATGATAATTTTGCTCTTAGCAGTAACAGAAATGGTCTGTGTGATATTTATCAAGTTATTCCTCATAAATGTTAAGTTGTCTTTCTCTGTGCACTCCTAAGCAGGCAGTTCTTTGCCTCCTGAGGAAAGACCAAACTGGATCTTCTGATCTTAAAAACCGGGTGATTAAAGAGGAAGTCAAGAGGGAAGCTCTACTCTTCCGGTGATCCTGGGAGGAGGTCCATGAGTGTAGTCACATTCATCTTCCCTCTTGTCAATCAGTTACTTGTTTTTAAAATTCTTTGAGTTATAGTCACTGTTCCTTAGAAATGATCTGAAGAGAAAATTGTTGTCCTTCAGCTGGCAGCAAAAATCACTGGCATCAGAGTCTCTTGTTTGGGAATAATAATCCTGGAAGAGGAGAAATGGCACATTCAGGCTTGCCAACATTTGAGATACATGTAAAAAGGACAGTGGCAGTGCCATTGAACTCTATTGAAATTAACTGGATTAAGAAGTTTTTCAGAAATAGGGCAATAGGAAAGTGGTTAGTGTTGTGCTAAAAACGAGGGCTTATTTTGTAAACGAAGAGGGTTGGCAAGTGTAGGAGATGAGTCCCACCCATTGTTTTTAAAAGTTGAGCAGTTATGCTTAGTTGGTGAGTCATCTAAGATGTGTCTGATAAGGGGTTCCAAGAAGGCAATTCTCGCGGCCCGGGAGAGGTGTGCGGATGTGTGCACTGCGCGCATGCGCGAGAGCGTGTACTGGGAGTTGGCGCAGTCCTATCTAGACTGAGTTGAATCCAGTGCGGGTGCTGCGGTGCGACCCAAGGACAAGGGCATGGCCTCCATTTTGGAGCACTGTGTTTTTCTTAGCCTGCAAGAGGCAACTTAACTCTACTGCCTAAGGCTTTACCAGTATTAATACCTCCATGATGCATGAATGCCTTTTTGTTCACTTTACTGAGTTGCAGTAGGCCAGGTGTGTCTCAGCACAGCAGGTCAGTATAGTCCAGAAATTTGGATTTTCAAGGCTAGCTTGAACTTTTATTACTCACAGAGTGGTAGTTGGTTTAGTAGAGTGGAAAACTGCCCCTTTGTGAGCCAGGTAGTTTTGCTTTGTTCTATGGCCGCAAGCTTCACTTTACATTGGGTCCATGGTATCAGTGATCTACAACTACATCAGGGGTTCAAAAACTACAGCGTACTGACCAAAACCACCTGTAGCCTCTTTTCGTATGGCTTGCCAGCTGAGAGTAGCTTTTATTTTTTTAGAGAGAAAAAAAGATGTTATAAAGTATACATGTTCCATGGGATCTATACAACCCTATTTATCATCCCTATTTTATATGTAAAGAAGCTAAGATTCACAGAGGCTAAGGCACTTGCTAGGATGACACTGGGATTGGTGGTGGGATGAGGGGAAGGAGGGCAACAAGCCCATGGTATAGTCCTCTTAACTCTTCCATCTCTCCTTCAATGTGCGTTGTTACCATGGAAACAGAGTGGGAAAGTATGAACGAAGCCCCAGCTCCATCATTCCTGCTGGAGTGGAAGTCCAAAATACCCACTGAGAACAGCACACTCCTTTACTTAATGATTCCGTGGAATTTTTCTGTCACTCAGGAGTTACATCTTAAGAGTATGATAAAGGGGGCTCATTTTCAAAGGTAAGGATCTAGGTTTGAGAGAAAAGGAAGCCAGTTATTCTTGTGGAGTGGAAGAAGAGGAAGAAGGGCACGTCAAGAGTTATAAATGGAGTGCCCGCAAAACCCACAGCCCTCTACCAACGACTATAGGCAAAAACAGGAAGTGGTGATGGCACATGGCTTTCTTTCTTACCAGTACGACTTCCTCTTTTAAAGTCAAACCTCCTCCTAACTTTTTAACCTCACAAAGCATCAACTAAGTTGATAAAATTCTAGTTCTGTCTGCATACCTCTTTTAAGTACTTCTTTCTCTTTAGGATCATATTAGATCTTATTTGATTTGGTCGTCAGTGAGGCATATTTCTTTCATTAGACAACACAAAATACCTAACCAGCAACGAGGCTAGTTTAAGAGCAGCTTTGCACCAAAAAAATGTAGATTTACCTACAAGGAAAGAAATGGAAGGAATTGTACAAATAATTGATCCCTGCCCGTTCCCAGCTCAGCATTTAAAAACCATCCCTTTCACTCTCTAATGTGTAAATATTACAAATAACTGCATGCTACCAGATCCTGGTGTGCTGGTTCTCTGACCCTCAGAATGTTGAAATTTTGTCACAATCTAGTGACTAGGAAGTGCACTTTGGGACTGAATAATTACATGTTTCTGCTCCTTTCTTTAAATATCTTGTAAGTTCCTTAAATGAAATAGGGACTATATTAATGACCTTGGAGTTTAAACAAATGCAACTCTTCACCCCCCCTCCCCAAAGGGAAGAATTGGAATAATACTACTATCATTTGAAAGGTTCTTTACATTTTTCATTTTAATACTATTATTGTAAAAGTAAGAAAATCATTAAAGACCATTTGAAAATGCATAAAATAAATTAAGTATAAAGAAATCACCCAAAATCTCACTGTTAACAGCAGGTTGTGTTAGCCTTGTGATGTATTTCATTCTAAGTTGTTTGTCTCCTGCTTACACTGTCATTCCTCTGTGGATATTTGACTTTGGCAGACAATATAGCATGGGTGGGTAAGGACTTTGGAGTCAAACTATGAGGGTTTGAGGGCTCTAATACTAGCTCTGTGACCTTAGACAAACTACTTAACCTCTCTGAACTTCAATTTCTTTATGTAAAATGGTAATAGTAAATACTCATAAGTGAAATATTTTAAAGTGCTTAGTGTGGGCCTGACGTATTGAAAATACCCTAAATTTATTGGTAGTAATGATCAATTGTTTTATTAATTATATTGAATCCCTATTGAAGTAAAGTTGTATGTAAAAGATAATTTTGAATTTTCCAAGATATTGAAAATTTTCACCTGGATTAGGGACTCAGAACACCTGGTCTCCTCACTTTCAGGCATGTCTCCTCCCATTTGGGCTCTCATTAAATAGACAATTCTTCCTCCGTGTCGCCTTTTTTTTTTTCCACTTAAGCTTTCCACTAGCATGGCTTTCCTGGGCCAGGAACCATGCAGCACCACCCTGCCTCTGCAGTTACCCTCCAGAGGGTCTACTTCTGACCACAACCCCCTCCACTTCCAGGCTCCTCCTTCGGGTACTCCCACTGTGCCTGTCCTCCAGTATCATGGAGAACCTTTGTCTCTGAGAACCTCAGGGAGAAGCACACTTCCTTCCCTGTCCAGCTCAGGTGTCACGGCCTTTCACTTGAAAGCCCCTCTCTTTCCCACACTCTAAAATTCCCTTCTCCACCAGCTGTCTGTCACAATAGCTGGAAACCCCCGAATCTGAGCTCCTTAACCACGCAGATGGGTAACTCATTCAACATCCTTGCTTGGGTTCTCCATCTGCCCAGCCCTCCCTTCATCCCCAGCTAATGCTCTGCTCTCTGCAGCAGTGTTTTTAGATCCTTACTCACTTCATCTAGATATGTCCCTTGGGAAGAGTTGGCAGGGAGGGTATGGAAGGGCAGAGAGAGTTAGTAGAGATAAGAGATGAATAAAAAAAGTAGAGGGGAGAAGACAGGAAGGTGGAGACAGTTTGGAAAGGTAGGAGAAAGTGAAGGGGTAGAAGAAAGTCAAAGAGAGGCCAGTAACAGGGGAAGGACTGGAGAAAGATGGTTGGCCAGAAAACAGTGTGTTTCCTACAGTTTGTCCAATTGGCTTGTACTGGAATTTTAGATTTTCTTGTAAATATTCTGCATCAACCAGATTGTGTGTCTCTGAGTTTTGGAGGGAGGGGCTGTGGATTGGTGGGAAGTGATGGTAGATAAAAGACTAGTGAAAAAGACTACTTTTCCTCCGGTGCAGGGAGGTTTTATATCGACTCTTCTAATCATGAGGACGGTAAAAGTTTTATACTTTTAACTGGGTTTAGAAGAGGAAGATTTATATAGCGTGGTGAGCCTCAGATCCCTTTTGGCAGGAAAGAGACGTGGCTGGGGTGGGGAAAGGGGTGTGGCATTGAAAATAATTTTATTTACTTATTTGAGAGAGAGTGCAAGTGAGCATGAGTTGGGAGAGGGGCAGACGGAGAGAGGGAGAAGCAGACTCCCCGCCGAGCAGGGAGCCCGACGCGGGGCTCGATCCCAGGACCCCGGGATCATGACCTGAACTGAAGGCAGACGCTTCACTGGCTGAGCCACCCAGGTGCCCCTAATTTTAAAATATATATGTGGCGAAACAAATAATGCCCTAAGACCCTGAGCAAGTCGACCAAAGAAAGTAGGCCAGACCTCACATTGATGCTGAGAGCCAGTCAGCGTCCCAGAGGGCTGATAACGATTTAGCTGTAAATGCTTCCCCTTCACTGCAGTCTCCCTGGATGGCTGTGGGGTCTGTGTCACAGGCAGTTGCACGTGATGGCGGCATGGCACCCCAGCTGCAGACAGTGTGGCAGGCCACGTGGCACCAGTTCAACAGTCGTGAGAAACAGGAGCACCGAGACCTGCTTGCTAACGGGGCCAGAGCTGCAGCTTTAAATCCTTGCTACTGCAAGTGTGGCTCATGGACTAGCAGCATCCACGACACCTGGGAGCTTGTGAGAAGTACAGAACCTCAGGTCCCACCCCACATCTACTGAACTAGAATCTTCAATGTAACAAGGCCCTAAGGAGATTCGTATATACCATTGAAGTTTGAGGATAGCTGCTTTAAACTTCGGCAAGGGAGAGGACAGGGGGAGTCATGCAGGGAAGATTGGGAAGGGTTCTCTTATTTTTTAAGAGGAATGGGTCCTGGAGGAGTTGAAAGCACTCAGGTGCATGGCAGCCCCAAACACCCCCATCTGAACACCCCCGTGGAGGCTGTTTCTGGATCCAGAGTGGTGACTGCTGCTTCATCTCCCTCTCTCAAGGGCTCTGAGGCTGGGTGGGGAGTATGTCATATGATTTCTTGTTGTTTAGCTAGGCTTTTCTTTTTCTTTTTTATTTATTTATTTTTAAAGATTTTATTTATTTGACAGAGAGAGACACAGCGAGAGAGGGAACACAAGCAGGGGGAGTGGGAGAGGGAGAAGCAGGCTTCCCGCTGAGCAGGGAGCCCAATGTGGGGCTCGATCCCAGGACCCTGCGATCATGATCCGAGCTGAAAGCAGACGCTTAACTGACTGAGCCACCCAGGAGCCCCTTAGCTAGGCTTTTAAAAGATAGTCTCATCATCCTTGAAGTGATGTGGGGTTGGTCTTTTTTTTTTTTTTTAAGGTATAATTTATATACAATAAAATTCTCCAATTTAAAGGATAGGATTTGTAAGTTTACCCAAATATAGTTATGAAGTCACCACCACAGTCATGGCGTATACATTTCAATGGCACCTGGGTGGCTCAGTCAGTTAAACAACCGACTCTGGATCTCAGCTCAGGTCTTAATCTCAGGGTCATGAGTTCAAGCCCCGCATAGGGCACCACACTGGGCATTGGAGCCTACTTAAAAAAAAAAAACAAAAAACGAACATTTCAATTGCCTTAAATATTTGGTTCTATTGTCACCATTTTCTATTTGATTAGCATATAGTACTTGAAGAAATGGAATTTATTATAATGTTATCCAAGTAATCTTTGGGTAAGTTAGGGTAGAACAAAGAATTACAGTTTTATCAATGTGATTCAAAACAGTAACAAATAAATGTTTTTAAAATAGATGTTTAGATATTATTGTTTAAGGTAGGAGCCAAAATTTTCTTGTACCAAATACAGTAAATATACCTAGGATCCCTGTCAAAAATATTTAAGAAATCATGGAAAGCAGGAGTATCGCCAGAGGACTAGAAATGGGCAGATTTCATCCCAACTTTCAGAAGTGATAAAAAGTAGATCTCAAGCATAATTCAAGAGCAAATTATTAGATAGCTTTTATGTGCAAATACTGTAGAAAATATTGCTCCATAGAGGTCAATAGGGTTTTCCTAAATAGTTGTGCTAAACTAACTTCATCTTTTGAGATAATAGTGAACTAGTAGGTCACAGGATTGTCTTAGGAAGAATGTATCTTGATTTTAGCAAGATGTTTGGCATAATCCCATATGACTTACAAATGAGATGCTAATCTGTAAGTTCACTTATTCTTAGCTAAGAGTCTGTTTGGTATTGTATGTAAGTTGGCAAATAGGATGGGCTACAACTCTGAATTAAACCGTCATGGCCTATCCTACAGTCTAGTAATGGAGGAAAATAATAAAGCAATGAAATAAAAACATTACTTTGGCTGCTAGGTGGAGGATGGATCAGAGAGGGCAAGAAATGAGAGACAGATACAGAGTACTACAGTTGCCCAGAAATGAGAGGTGTTGGTGGCTTGGATCAGAGTAGTGGCAGTGGAGATGGAAAAAAAAAAAAAAAAGGTATATGGATTTAGGAACTATTTTGGAGTGAGAAGTGATAGGACACTTGCCAATGATTAGATGTGAGGGATGAGAGAGTAGATAAAAGATCAAGGGTGACTTCCAGGTTTCTGGCTGGAGCAGTTGATGGGGCAGGGGGCCATTTTCTAGATTGGGGTCTTGTTCTATTCAAAGTTAGCACCAGTGACTTGAATGAAGGCAAATTCAAGATATGAAGCTTGATGAGATAGTTGATACATAAGTAAAAAAGATCAACAATTTTAAAAGATATCACAAGACAGGAAAGACAAAATATAATGCAAAAGTGCAGAATCCTTTAAAAAAAAAGTATACACAGGATAGAACCAGGAAGAGTAGCCTAATATGAGTTTCCAACAGAAGCTCAATAAGAAAAGTGTGGCTTGGTTGCCGTAAAAATGAACATGAAAATAGGTTGCCTTCAAGGAAGCATGATGTCCAGCTCAACTTAATAATCTTAACGTGCTTTGCGCTATATGGACCAAAACTGATGTGACGGCGTTGTGCTTTTCTTTGGCATACAGCCATGACAAAGGATGGTTGAGGAACTGGACCATGACTGAGATGTAAAGAGCCTGAACTTCCCCATCACAGGATGAAAGCTGGAAGAATTGGAGAGGTGTAGGTCAAAGGGCACAATCTGAAAATGAGCGCCATCAGATGGACTGTTTGGTGGAAGAGGGTTTCGATTTCAAGTAGATTCAAGTAGGTCCAAAGGGTGAAATGGCAGTGGTAGTTTCAGCTCAGCCTCAGTTCCTGTGCGTGGCACTTTCCAGAAACAGGATGGGATGGGTGGCGTATGTGTCCCCTGTGACACACCTTGCAGACCTGGATGCCTGTGTGTTGGATGCAGCAGAGAGGTTTCCTGTGCTGGGTGGGAAGCTGGACAGGGTGGTGTCTAAAGGTCCCTTCCTGATCCTGGAGTCTAGAATTGTTTCCTAACAGGCTCCTTCCCCATAGGGGACACAAACTCTCCGAGGATGTCCCCGCACCACCTCTTTCAAAGTGTTGCTGACAATGTGAGGGTTCTCAGAAGTTCCTGACCACATTCTTCACTAGATAACTCCCCTGCCGCTGCTTCCCCAGTGCCCATGTCCAGCTACAAGTTCTGGATCCCCTTCTCTTCAAGGCTGAACATAAGCCTGAAATACCAACACCTTGACAGCTCAGTTCCTATTGCTGACGTTTAGTTGCCACCCAAACGCCTTTTTCAAGTGGTTTTTGCCATAACCATATTAGAACTTGTCATCAATGATTAGAAGTGTGAAAGCGAACATGATGTCCGGATGAGATGAAAAAAGGAATCACTCATGTTCCTCTTAGCACAGGAATACCGGTGTATATTTCTCTTCTAGCAAACCACAATAATATGTACAAATATCTAATTGGACAAAGAGAGGTACAATCACGCTCAAGACAGGAGAAATGTTCAAATAAGTCATTACATTTCTCGCAAGTCATTCCTTCTGCTCTTTCTTCTTGATGTTATGTTTTTTTGTCTTTGACATCTCTGGATGCCCTTAAACTATTCTAGCATCATTTTAGCCAATTAGACAACTTAGAGTTTCTTGCTAAGAATCTAAACAAGGAGATGCACTTCTCTAACTTTTAATTCCATTAATACTTCTAGATATTTTTTATAGCCTAAAGCGGTCTTAAAATTTTACATGGTTTTGCCTCTTACAACCTGATAGAAAAAGGGTTTTGTTTTATGTTAGTTTTTGGTTTTCGAAGGGAAGCTCTATATTTTGGGAAGGATGAAGAAGACCGTCTTCAGAGGTGGGATGGTTAAAGGCAGAGACTGTCAGACTCTCACTCCAGGTCCTTTTGTCTGGGGTGCAATGTTATGTCTTTTAAACATGGGAGCAGGGGGGTCGTTTTCATCACAGTGGGAGGACCTCACTCTGCTGTTGGTAAGTGTGGAGGAGAAAATAGATGAACTCCCTGCTAATCTCTTCCCTGAAAAACACTTTTCCCCCCGGAAAGAGAAAAAGAGGTGATAGGAGTTTATGAAGAAATCCTTTACTTCTTGCCAAGGGCCACAGGTCAGCTGAGCATCACCTACAAAGACATTCAACCCAGTAGAATGTGTTGGGAGGCAACCATGTGCAAGAGCCATGTGGTCCCAGGGACTGCTAGCTGAGGGAATGGATGTTTCCTTATAATGTTTCTTTTGCTAATAAGTACCCAGATCTCCTAGGCTTAGGGCCTTTGGTTAATCATTAGGTAGACATGAGTAATTGTCCCTCCTGCTAGGCACATAGTTCCTGCAAGGTCATACTCTCTACTCATTAGCCTGGGGCCCCGTGGCAGGATCCCCTCTCCTCTCTAGGTCAGTCCCAGGGGGATAGACTCAACAGGGCACGTGGTCACTCCAGAGCAGCAGAAACTTGCATCTCTCCTATCCCCAACTGGAAGCCCATGCTAGTCCACATCACGCCCAAGTCCTCTATGGCTTGCCGCATGCACACGTAGGAGTTGCCCGTTCGTGTTCATTGTCCCTAAAAACATGAGTGAACTCTGAGCAAAATTTGAAGCTTGCTTCTTCAGAATAAATATTGTTTATCTCTTACAAGGTGAAAGAAAAATCATACCACAGTTGGGTCCTGTATCTTCCTCTCTGGCAGAGCATATCAAATCGTGTTCCATTACATATCTCAGAACTACTGGATGGGTGAATAACTGCCTGCTCTCAGTTTCTCCTGTCCCTCAGCCAGAATAGATAATAAGGGACTTACCTTCTTAATCACCCTCCCACTCAAGGATCTTAGCTAAGTCAATATATGTCTGAATGCACTTCCTTACCATCATATCTTCACCTAAATTCCCCTTTTTTTAAAAAAGATTTTATTTATTTATTTGACAGAGAGAGACACAGCGAGAGAGGGAACACAAGCAGGGGGAGTGGGAGAGGGAGAAGCAGGTTCTCTGCCGAGCAGGGAGCCCGATGCGGGGCTCGATCCCAGGACCCTGGTATCATGACCTGAGCCGAAGGCAGACGCTTAACGACTGAGCCACCCAGGCACCCCTAAAGTCCCCTTTTTATTAGCTGGTCAGTTTGGTCTTCACCCAGAGTGTTAGGTTTTCTGTTCTTTCTCTCAGTGTTTGTTTTTACCTCTGCTGACCTCTGTCCCTCTTTTATGTTTTGTGACCAATCTCTGGCATTCTGTCTGCTCTGCAGTTGATCATTGTGTACTCCCCCATTGCATATAGGAGAAGCAAAACGCCGTAAGACATGAGAGAGCCACGAAACTGTCTTTCTGCCTGGGGCAAGGGAAGTCACCTAAGGAGGTGACATCTGAGCTGGGCCCAAGGACAGTGGTTCAGTGGGTATGCGGGCTGGGGGATGAGGTTGGGAAGAGAGAGCCCACACAGAGAGAATTGCATGATGCACCAAGTACCTCTCAATGGCACTTGCTAGAAAAATCTTTGCCTTAATTACTCAAATGTGGAATCAACTGTACTAATATATTGTTCTAGGGATATATTTCCCTACATTAGGGAGTGCATGGTTTCATTTGGGGGACTGGAATTTTTTTTCTTTTTAGCAAATAGGTTTTATTTTCAATTACCAAGTCTGTTTTACCAAATGATTCAGAAATAATCTATGTAATCTCCCACATCATTTTAACTGTGCTTTTTCTTGAGGAGGGTTTGATAATGAGCCAGATGTACTAAAACAAAAACATGAGTTCATCATTCAAAAAAGTCTTTTCATTTTGCTTGTCAACATTTTCCCATCAGTTAAAAGAAGTGCTTAGTCTTTAAGAGGAACCAGGTGCAAAAAAAGTGAATTATCTCAGTGGTCCAGTATATAGATTCAAAAATAGCCATGGAGTAATTAGATGAAAAGAACCTTAGACTTCATTTAGCTTGTGTCTATGTTATAGGTGAGGAATCTAGGGATGGGAGAAATTGAGCAAGTTGTCTAAAGTTACATGGTCATCGACAAGCCTTTCCCTCAGCCCCTACCCCCTCCCCAGCCCTACACCTCTTTCACACTTTCTCACACGGATGTAACAGAAAGTACATCATAGACCATAAAAGCTTTCTTTCATAATACTGTCTGAAAGTCATTTCAACTGAAATGACCTCAGAGAGCTATTTAGGCTTTGAATTAATGTAGAGGGTTTGCACAGTTAGGGTTACTCAGATTCTAATGAGTAGCTCTTTATTTGGTAGAACATTTTTATTGAGGATTTTAAAGAGGGTGTGACCAATAGTTTCCAAAATTTGGATGCTACCAACAAACAGTGTTAACCATATAAATAAGCCTTTGTCCTTCTAAAATGTAAGGTCCAAGTATGTTCTTTTATAGTTATTACAAGACTTATTTTCTTTGCTTTAGGATACTTTTGACTTCTGTGACACTGCTATCTATATATTCAATAAACCTTCTTTTGATCTGTTCAAAGGAAACAGGTAAGCTGATAATATGTCTAATTTTGTTAAAGCCAGGGTGAATGATTTGCATGGTGATATTGTGAATGAGTGATATCCTCCCCATTCAGCAACTGATTATTGAACAGTACTTTGACCTACGTCCCTCAAAAACCTATGGTGGCATTTACCCAGAGAAATAGATACAGCACCATGGAAATTAAATTGTCTTGAACACTGAGAGAATAGTGTTGCCATTTAAAGAACACCCCCAATTATACCTATTTTTCTAGTTTAAGATGACTTCACTTGAAAGGCTTCAGTTTTTCCTTAGGTCTTTATAAATTCAGAACAAGGATCCCAAGTTTTGATATTATAGACTTCAAGATTTTAAAAGTAAATGGAGCTTTCATTCTCTTGTGTGTGTATTCCAAGGAGAAAATGTTACACCCGAGGCAATGTGGGAGCAAGGGTGCTGTGGAAAGGCTCTAAGTTCTGGGGAGTGTAATACCTGAAATGTTTGTTTTCTATTCCTGGGACAAATGGATTCTGTTTGTAATACTTTGACTTTTACTTTAGCTAAAACCACATTGGCCAACTATTACTGTACAGAGACGACTCCATTTAACTGGGACATTTTGTAATAGATCAAGGATCTACCATTGTCTTGTTTAAACACCAGTCTTATGAGAGATTAAACAAAGTTTTAATTATAGTCTGACCCATATTGCTTTCTGTGAACATTTTGAAAACGTGAACCGAACTGTCATAAAGAAATATAAACATGTTTTTTTAATGGATGGTTTAGCAGTTTAGTATTTATTGAGATGAGACAGTTGAACATGTTAGGATTTTGCTGTAGCCAAATTATTCTTTTGACAGATTTATCTATTGGTCTCTTTTCTGAGTTGCATATCTTTGAACTAAATTTTACAAATGATCAACGTTCTGGTGTTGACTATCATATGTTTGTTACTGTGTTTAGGACATATGAGGCATTCGTGGAATGTTATTAAAATAATCCCTTGTTAGCCTCATCAGTTCACATAATTAATTCAAAAGGAAACTTCCGTCCCAACTATAAGGATTTTTATTTTTAAATCAAATCTTTACTTTAATGATATGCACCAGATTGAGAAGGAGATCAGAGTAGGAATCTCCCCCCTCCTCCCCAAGTAGGAAGACTCTTCGAGATAGTTAAAAATAAGCCTTTTATGACCTAATAATTGAATTGTAAATGCTTTTGTAGCCAACCTGAAAAAGGAGAAATGGTGGTCATGTCTGACATTTTAAAATGTCACGAGGTTGCAACACCTTAACCCTTGCAAAGCCCAAAAGGCTACGTGTGTGATTTTGAGAAAGACAGAATAACTTGGGAAATAGTCCATAGAGTGAGGAAATATTGGCTTTCTTTAACTTTTAGATCCCTGTGTCATTTCTTGTGTTCTCAACTATGATTTTTAAATAGGCTGCATGGTTTATGAAAAGCTGGGAGAACAGGTCTTTGGCACCACAGGGAAGCTCGTAATCTTTGGAGCCACCTCTCTACAGAACACTGGAGGTAAAAAGAACACGCTTCTCTATACATAACTTTAAAGTATGTGAATATTATTATCTTTTCTAAATCTGGTGGTTGGGTGGCTGCATGAATTTTAACAAAATGGAAGCAGTATCGTTCTCCTTGCTAAAATGGCACATGGAAAGTAAGGCAGAAAGTAAGAGCAGTCACTCATTTAAAACCAAGTATACTGAGTAGCTAAAACTGTCTTTGTGTCTTATTGAAGGTCAGTCTAAGAACAGGCTGGTAGCCTTTTATATAGCTTGCAACATGAGCTTTAGTATCTTCTTTCTAAAAATGTTCTCATTTTCCTCTAGCAATGCTGAGCTACCTCTTCATAGTAAAAAATGAACTACCCTCCGCCATAAAGTTTCTCATGGGAAAGGAAGAGGCATTTTCGTAAGTTATAGACCATTTTTTTGTAAGATAACGAAAATATTTTTAGTGTAAATGTGGGCTAACCAAAGTTTTTTGTTTTATGAAAACTGGAGGCACCTGAGTTTTCCCTGGGTTGTTTTTTTCTTACTTTGTTGTTCCAACAAATTTCTCTGGGGCTGTTATATAAATGAAAGAAGCAGGGAAAGCCATTTGACTCTGAGCATTTAAAAGGTAGATTTATCTGTCAGGCTGCAAGCAGTAGATGCTGCATCTCCCAGAGAGCCTGAAATCTGTATCTAGATTCTACAAAACAGAATGGATACAGAGTATTTTTAACACAGACATATATTTAACACAGAAGTGGAACAGGCAAAAACATTAAGACCCTAGTCTCTTTCTTAAAGAAGGGAGCGAAATTTACATGAGCCGACTTCATTAAAGATAAGCTTGGAAAATGTGGGAGCTACACCTGAAACGTCCACTGTTTTCACTCCTTCTTGTTTAACAGTTCTTGTCAGTCTTAGTTTTTCTGTCTTCTTTCAAGGAAGAATCATAGGAGCCAGAGTTCCTCGTGTTCTGTCATCAGGACTCAAGGTCAAATACAAGAGGTTAGGGAGAAAGCGATGCCTACCTGTGCTGACTTGTTTTTCAATGGTATTAGCCAAGCAAAACAAAAAGGAACTTCTCCTTAAAGAATTGATAAGACATGTTGCTATCTGACAGAATGCAGTGTGTGCATTCAGCTTTGAAACCACGTAAATTATTCAGAGGAATGCCACATTTAGCTGATGGGGGAGGGAAAAAAAATCCCTTCTTCCATCACTTGGGGGAGAGACGATAGTAAATGGGGAGTGGTTGGGTTAAAGTGTTTGGATAAACCTGAATAACGATAGAAATTAATGGTAAAAATTAATAATGGTAAAAACTCATTAAAACATATTGTGAAATTTTACATTTGAGAAAAAGTGTGACTTTCTACGGAAATATGACCCAACCACTTAAATGCCTTTTTCAGAGCCTGGTATGTGGATGGCCGAGTTCTGGTGGTGGTAGTTACTTTTGGCATAATCCTCCCTCTGTGTCTCTTGAAGAACTTAGGTAAGGAAAGAGCTTGCTTTTATCGTAGTCTCTACAGTGCCCAAATGAGTCAGAAACCTAATAAAAATGAACAACTTTGCCCTCTCTACTTTCATTTGTAGGGTAAAGATTAAGTGAATGATAAATTACAAGTATTACTCAGGCTTGACTTTAATATAGCATAAAAACACTGGTCAGTATGTGACCTCCTAAGCAATCCCTCTACTGAGCTGTAGAGGGGGGCAGTGAGGTTCTGGGGCCAGCAACAGACACAGTGCCACATCCAATAGCACAATTTACAGGCTACTCTGAGAAAAGTACAGAAAATGGAATTCTCCTTATACAAGGTCTTAAGTATCCTGATTATTTAGAGAAGTAGATTTTCAAATCTATCAAAACAGAAGTTGCTTATATTTATCCCCTGAAGTGTTATGAATCACTCTTAAATTATCAGAGTCTAACCCAATCTCATTATTTGCTTCACTGAAGGGAAAGAGAGAAGTGAAAAGTCAAAGGCTGCAGATAATCACCAAGTCCTATCCACTTGGTTTTGACATTTTTTGTGTGTATGTTTATATTTGGAGACGAGTGTGTCTCATGTTATGGGAATTGTATACATTGAATAATGTGGCCAGACTGCTATCCAGTCCAAAACGCATCTCCTTTAATTCTGGGGTAATTCAAGGAAGACATTTAGGTTAAAGTTCTTACCCCAAATGATTGCTAACCATAGTGTTTTGTTTTGTATGAAAAATATCAAGTCTCTGTAGCTGTTATGTAAGATCTAGAAGTAGATCTTGAAAACGACTTAATTTTCTGGTTTCTAGGTCTGTGTTTCGGCTTCTCTGTATATATACATGTAGCTCTTTTCAGATTAAGGAGAGAAGGGCTCTTCTTCTCCAGGGATGAGAATAGTGCAACCTCCCAGAGACCACTTACTCTGCCTTTGTGGAAGTTACAGTGGTTGGGGGACTTCAAGGGGAGCAAGGTGAAGATCCCCAGATGCTCAATTTATTCCTAGAAATCACTTCATCTCCTCTCTGTATGCCCCTCACCTGGGACGAGAAGTATTACGTAGCTGATATTCAGTATGTATACAATAAGTCCATAATAAAGAACTATCGAGTAGATCAAAGAGTAAATGCATTTGGCCGTAAGACTCCATTCAGAGTAGATGGGGCGCCTGGGTGGCTCAGTCGTTAAGCATCTGCCTTCGGCTCAGGTCATGATCCCCGGGGTCCTGGGATCGAGCCCCGCATCGGGCTCCCTGCTCGGCGGGAAGCCTGCTTCTCCCTCTCCGACTGCCCCTGCTTGTGTTCCCTCTCTAGCTGTCTCTCTCTCTCTCTCTGTCAAATAAATAAATAAAATCTTAAAAAAAAAAAGTTAAAGAAATAATGCATTGAAAGAAACAAGGTGATACGTGAAATAATAACAATAAATTTTTTCAACTTTTCTTTTAGGGTATCTTGGCTATACTAGCGGATTTTCTTTGAGCTGTATGGTTTTTTTCCTAATAGTGGTAAGTGCTGATGAAAATGGTTGGTTTGGTTTTGCCATAGTACAATGCCATGCAGCAGTTATTCATTGTTTAGCTTTATTTGATAATGTCTATATTGTTTCTCCTATATTTCTTAATACCAGGTTATCTACAAAAAATTTCAAATTCCCTGCATTGTTCTGGAGCTAAATTCAACAATAAGTGCTAATTTAACAAACCCTGACATGTGTACACCAAAATATGTTACCTTCAATTCAAAGGTAAGTTTCCTTATATTTTAAATATAAAAAAGAGCATTTTACTAAGAGCATTATCGTTCTCATATTTGTTGTAATTAAACTGCTTTGAAAGTATTCGTTCTCAATAGAGCACCATACCACTGCTTCCCAAATTCCATAATTTGGAGACCTTTGAGAAATAGGCAAATATTACCTTTCTTGCTTCCTCTTATCCAGTTTACATAAAGGACAACCTTAAGCATTCTCTGTGAAAATCTCTTTCTGGATCATTGTCTCAGCTCCTCTCTTCCTTGTAGATCTTTAAAAACAGATTAATGCCATTGTTAGCCCACTGCTCTTCCCTGGTGGTGACAGAAAGGCATCCCTCAAGTTTCCCCAGCTCACACAGTTGAAATACAGATACACTAATTGACACTTAGCAAACTTTCATATAGTTGGGATGCTGCTAATGGCATGGAGAACAGTGGACTATGGAACCAATCACGCTTGGATTTAAATCCTTCCACAAGTTACCAAACCCCATGTGAAAAACACAGATTCTGTTCTGTCTCTCACAGGGTTTTTTTTAGAATGGGCCTGGTCCAGTGCTTGCACAGACTTAAAGCATGAGAAATGTTACTTTTCTTCCTTTTTTTTTTTTTTTGCATCAGAAGTTGTATTGAGTTTGAGAGTTTTAAAAAGTCTTATCTAAGAAAACTAAAGAGAGATCTCTCTCTCTCTCTCTCTCTCTCTCTCGCAACTCTAAGGACACAGCCAAAGTAGTGACTGAGGAAGTAGTTGTCTTTTTAGATGCCATCTTTTAAGTCTGATTTGATGCGCCCTATAGAGCAAAGAGCAGTGGAACAGAGATGGGAGAAGTCCTGGGCATGTCACCTAACCTGTTGGAGGGAGTCGGGAGAGCATCAGTGGTCTGTCTACTGCTCAGGGTTGTTGTAGAGACTCCGTGAAATAATGCAGGGAAAGTGCCCGGTGACTGGCCAGCGCCATGTAAATATGGGATGATGCTTTGCCTGAAGCAGTAAAATAGGATGTAGGTGAGGCGAACCTAAAACCCCTGTGTGCCAAGTGCCTCACGTCTCAAGCTAGATAAGCTCTCTTAGAAAGGCTGCTTCTATTTTTGGTATCAAAGCCCTCCTAATAACCGAATAATCCAGGGATTCTGAAGAGCTGTCAGAGAAAACGACAGTGCAGAAATACTGGAGCGGAATAATGTTTAGAGTAAAAAATGCCTCTTCTTAATGTTTATTTTTCTCTTTCAAATAGACCGTGTACGCTTTACCAACCATTGCGTTTGCTTTTGTCTGCCACCCGTCAGTCCTGCCAATTTACAGTGAGCTTAAAGAGTAAGAGATTTGCTTTTTTTTTACCTTAATCATTTTTTACATCCCCTCATTAGTACACAAGTACTGTATTAAAATAAATAGATTTGTATAATGAACCTCCATGGACTCATCAGCCGGCTTCAACATTTACTTTCGGCCATTCTTGAGCAAGTACTATATTAAAGGAAAAAAAGAACAAGAAAAATCAGAAATCTGCAGTATGTTTTGGCCGTAAATATATAAAGTGGCCAACTATGTGGACTTTTTTTGTTAAATTGGTTTTTTCGCATACTATATTACTTAGGAGAGTTCAAGTATTTGTGTTGCTTTATGTCACTTATGCTTATTTTGCAAGTGTATAATAATAATCAGATTCATGTATAAACTGCAGAATGCGTTGTGTCTGATTTGCCTCTTACTGGTTTAGAGGGAAAAGGCTGCGAAATCAGGCAGAAAGAAATTAATGTTAAGGCCACAAACTGGACAAGAGAATATTATTGTTCATTTTAAACTATTAAGATGGTTCTATGGATTTGTTTTTGATTGCTGTTTTAGAGAAAACTAAAGTCCTGCTTATAAATTTCCTCCTGGGTTCTCATTTTAGCCTACTGTTAAGCAGACTTTACAGATAAAAATAGTCTTCATGGCATAGTCTTAAGCTCAGAAAAGATATACAATATAGCTGTCTCTTTCCATTTTGAAAAATAAAATATCATTTAGCATTGATTCACTCATGACTCTTCCTCTTTCATATTAATTGATATATGGGTAAGTTTTAAAATATCTACATCTACCTATGTGTACATCAATCCTACCTTATGATCCTATACTTAGGACATTTATAAATATGTCTTTGACATCTTTTAAATGTAATAGTCCAGCTTTTAGTTTGTAATTTTCTGATGTGTGTACCTATCAATTTTTCCTGTTATGACACAAACAAATGTTATGACTATCGTGGTCTGTTATTGAGTACAAGTCTTATAGATGAATTATTTGGGCCATTAAAAAAACTTAAATGTTCACCCAAACTCCCAGACTAAACTTGACTTAAGAGATAGAGCCCTTCATCATCACAGTTGTGATCACTTGGGTACTTATTGCTCTGGAAACATAGACTTCCAGGTGCATCCCTGAAGCTACTCAGTGGGAAAAAAGGAACCTAAATAAGAGCTTTAGCAACAGAACACCTGAGGTCAAGTTCTAGCCTTGCCCCTGATCTCTGGGCTGGGAGATTTGAATTTATTCTGCCCTTTTCCCCGTACATGCTGAGTATGGAGATAATATCAAAACAAATATTAAAAAATATTCTCTGCCCTTCAGATGAGAACCTGATATTCTTTCAAAAGAATGGGGAAGGACATTTGAGGGATTGGTAGTTCCATGAATCTCTCTCTCACATACCCGTTTGATCTAAAAGAAGTTATTTTAAATTGCTGGGGGTAGGGGAGGTGGAAGGGGGGTAATCTCAGCTGGTCATATCTTCCCTAGCCTGATAGAAAGTTGTTAGTATTCTTCAGTGTTAACACCGGTACTTAAATTCAGTAACATGGTTTTTAATTTTTAAAATTCCCTTATCTTTGTTCCTAGTCGATCACAGAAAAAGATGCAGATGGTTTCCAATATCTCCTTTTTCGCCATGTTTGTTATGTACTTCTTGACTGCCATTTTTGGCTACTTGACATTCTATGGTAAGTGACTTCTGTTAGCACATAAATAGAGGTGTTTGTAAATAAATTAGTGAAAATCAGTATCCAAATAACTTTTAACATTTTAAAAGAGATTTATGTATTTATTTTAGAGACGGGGAGAGAGAGAGCGTGCGTGCGAGGTGGGAAAGGGCAAAGGCGGGGAGAGAATCCTGAAGCAGACTCCCTGCTCAGCCCAGAGCCCGGTGCATGCGGCTCAATCCCAGGACCCTGAGATCATGACCTGAGCTGAAATCAAGAGTCAGCTGCTTAACCGACTGAGCCACCCCAGCACCCCAATATCCAAATAACTTTTAACACGATAACCCAAAAAAAGCAACAAACCTACCCATTGATTTTGCTGGTCTTTTCATCTACATAAAGCCAATGGTGATGATTCCTTTACATATTTGTGCAGACAGCACAACAGAATAATTACTGAAACAAGATACTGTAATTTTTTTCTCCTAATACTGTCCTTAAAAGAAACAGCATTTTATAAGCATGCCACCTTTACTGAGGAAAGTTTAAAACTAGACCAGAGAAGGCTCTCCTAATTGCTGTTGCGAATTGAGTCAGATTCCATTAATAGAGAAGAGAGACAGAGACAGATGTTGAAAGTGAGAAAGAGCAGAGTGCTACACCCATGACAGTTGTGTTAATTAAAAATAAAACGCCTGATTGTTCACTGGAAGTTGGAGCCCTGCAAAGATTTGAAGGAATGGCCGAGAAGGTTCAAAGGAATGAAATCTGAAAAAGAGAACAACTGGGTTTCATTTGTAACTTATTGGCCCTGTAGCAATAGTTTTCCTTCTTTTATTAGGTCTTCATCGTCTCCTATTCAAATGATCCTCAAGCTGTATTTAACATCTTTCATCACCATTATAATTTGGGACCTGATTTAAATTTAAATACATATACCTCACATTGTTCTCTGTTAAACAATATTTCTTTGAGGCATTTTTTTTTCCATAAACACAAATGTCTCAAAATTTAAGCTCGTTTGGAGATGATTAATTCAGCCTGGAGAGCATGGCTACCCTGGTTATACAGTTGTATTGTTACCATTTTCACAAGCAATGGCAGACAGCATTGTCCGATGAATCCATAAATGCCACGTTGAAGTTTTGCATAAAAATAGTGTTTCTAGATTTCCTGCAGAGTTGCAGGGCTGGGGGTAGGTAAAAGGAGGGAGGGAGAGCTTCATGTTCGTTGAACAATCTCACTGTTACCTAGTCCACGCTATGAGTTTTCTTTGCAAATCCATATTTCTCCCGCCCCCCATAAAATAAAATGCCAAACCCTTTTATACTCTTCGGTTAAAGAAAAAGGCTCAGCTATTTTTAGATGGTTATAAATCTTGACTCAAGAAAATTAGAACTAGTGAGATTTTTATTATAACCTAGGCTCCTTTTCCAAAACTGAGACCAATCTATGGCACAGAATAGAATTGGAATTCCACCCTTGGAACCTTGAGACTGGTACAGTGAGAAGTCCTTACAGGAGACATGGCAGGAGGGGAAGAAGCTCTTGTCAAAGCAGTGAGCATTCGCAGGGACTGCCATTAGAGCTTTGGTTGTCTTTGAAATCACGTTTGGAAGTTCAGAGTTAAGAAAAAGTTCAAAGTCGTACATAAGCTAGATACTTTTTTTTTTAATAAGAAAAACATACATGGAAGAGAATTCTTTCCTGCTGGTGGTGAAGTTCGTTTGACGAGTGGCACCAAGTGGGGGAAAGTCTAGATTAAGAAGGGTTTTGTGCGGGCCACCTGGGTGGCTCATTCAGTTAAGCATCTGCCTTCGGCTCGGGTCATGATCCCGGGGTCCTGGGATCGAGTGCTGCGTCGGGCTCCCTGCTCATTGGGGAGAGCCGGTTCTTCCCTCTGCCCCTCACTCCACTCGTGATCTCTCTCAAATAAATTTAAAATCTTGAAGAAAAAAAAGGAAGAAGAAGGGTTTTGTGCTTCAACTGTACGTTCTTTTTAACCCCAGTTTACGCCTAGATTGAATTCAGTATAAACCGAGCATCCCCACACTGTGTAGCTGCTTCTAGCGATGACTGTAAATTCCTCTTAAAGTTACATATGGACAAGTGGAGCCTGTCTCACACAGGGCATTCTTCTTCTCAACTTCATAAATTGTTTTAATAGTTACTTCGACACCCAGAACATTGCTTCCCTTGCCCTTTATTTAGGTTGCAAGTTTGTTGTTCAGATAAACTGTCATTCAGCAGTGTGCCTTGTTTCTCTCTCAATGCTCTCTTTTTCTCGCTTTAGAAAAGGTGCAGTCAGACCTCCTTCACAAGTACCAGAGTAAAGATGACATTCTCATCCTGACAGTGCGGCTGGCTGTGATTGTTGCTGTCATCCTCACCGTGCCAGTGTTATTCTTCACGGTGAGTAACGGGCCTCAGGGCCCTATAAGAAAAGCTGAGGTCCCGCCCTTCCTTCCTGTTCCGAGCCTGCTCCAGAGAAAGCCTGCTGCAGGGAACTTCCTGGTGTCGCTGGAATGGTACCAGGGAGGCATCCCCGAGACTCGGTTAAGGCTCTTCGGAAAGAAAGTAGGGTCAGTGAGATAGGGCGGACTCTGCTGGGATGAATCTTAATTCTCATTAATCTGTTCCTTTTTCGCAAAGAAGTGTAGACAGAGTGTTTGGATCTTGCTTGTGCATGATGAGAGAACAGAAAGGGACCGGAGGAGCATACTTAGTCATAGATAAAAACGGAAATTATCCCCCACTGGAGCAAACTACCAATTTGTAAATAAACATACTTTCCTTAAGTCAAGCCCCCCTGCCTATAATACTGCACAATATTTTACAAAACATTTCCCAGATTCCTGTGCACCAGGACGTGAGTTTCTGCTGAGGACGCGAAGGTTGGCATGCTGGGGGTCCTCACAGAGCCTTTGTTTTCTTTTCCTGTAGGTTCGTTCATCTTTATTTGAACTGGCTAAGAAAACAAAGTTTAATTTGTGTCGTCATATCTTGGTTACCTTCATACTCTTGGTTATTATCAACTTGTTGGTGATCTTCATACCCTCCATGAAGGACATTTTTGGGGTCGTAGGTACGGCTTTATGAACTTTACACTTATCATTCTACAACAGCTGTTTAGAAAGCTAAAATTTCACCGTAACAACTTCCTTTTTTTTTTTTCTTATTTTACAGGAGTCACATCTGCTAATATGCTTATTTTCATTCTTCCTTCATCTCTTTATTTAAAAATCACAAGCCAGGATGGAGATAAAGGAACTCAAAGAATTTGGGTATGTCTCAGGCCAGCCACTCTAATTTTTCTGATTGGTTTTTCATTTAAATATACCAAATGAATAGCCCACCTCATCCTACTTTTAGCAGCCTCAGAGGGGGAGCAGCAGTCCTGTAGTTTTCCCCTTTGGGAGATTTAAAATATTGTATCAGACTCTGATCTGTTCTCTCAAAATGTGTTACTGTGCCTTAGCTTTTGCTCTGAGCTAGGGTAGGGCCAGCTGGGAAACTGGACGTTTGTCATCCTGCGTCTCTGTAAGGCGATGCCTTGTCTTTAACAAGCTAGGAGAGGGAGAGGGACTCGAAGACTTAATGCAGCCCACTGTTTCTGTACCATTCTTAGCCCCGTAACTCCCTCCGACAGCCCAGGGCACGTGGGATGCCTTCATTAAAACGGCTGAGTTCTCTTCAAGAGCCTTCTTATGATTTGACAGAAATATTTTGGAACAACACACCTGGATTCAGAAACTGCCTTCCTATATTGGGATTCCTGTTTCCAGGTCTAGTGAAGTTCAAAGGCATCTTGCAGGTGGTGCACTTCGAGCGAGTGAGGGAAGCAGGGGTGATGTGGCTACTGCCTGAGTACCTCCTGGAGCACCATTTTGTTTGGCCTCGGAGAAGGCTTCTCAGCCGCCCTCCCAGGTAGTGTAAGCGCTCCAATTGCACACATGACCCGAGTCAACAGACCCGGGTGAGAGTTGTAGGCAGGAGGGATCATCCTTGTGCATTTAGGAGAAGCCACACTGATGTTGGTACAGCGTCTACTTCCCCAAGAGGATTATCCCTGAAACCATAAGTCCCAGGTCCTTCTGACTCATACCAGTAGGGGAGGGGCTCCATAAGGACAGAGAAGGAGCAGTTACTCTGGCATAGCAGTAAAATATAGATTAAATCTGAAAGTGCTTAGAGGCCTGTTGCCCATGGGTTCTCTGGGCCTCCCCAGCCCTGCTCCCACCTTCAACCTGGTAGTAGGATCTAGCAGATAGCATTAGACAAGGGCTCCTGTCTATGTGGGACCTCACGGGGAGTTAGACCAGAACTATGATGGAAAGCCTGTGTATAACCCCACCATTTGCCTCTTCTCCTTCCCTTAGCTCCGCCCTCCAGGTTCCAGTCCAGCCCCCTTGGCTCTCATGTTACTTCATCCTTCTCCCTGCAAAGCTCTCCGTGGATACTTTGAAGGCCAAGCAATTTCTAATCTCGTGTTCTCCAGATTCTGGTTTTAGTAACCTGTCCCCCCTTCTGGCCTTCCTCAACCCTTACAATAAGTTAATTCTGGACACCCATTTCCTATTTCACTTGATCAAATAGACTTTGCTTTTATATATCTTTTTTTCCCACTTTTTCAGAAAGAAATGTTTGCCTGCCACCGATAACCTTGGTTGGTTGGTAAAAAGTAACAAAACCACCTCTATGTTTTCAAAGGCCTTTCTTTTTTTTTAGTTGTAATCTTAGTTTGAAAGAAACTGTAAGGATAACCAGTGAGTTATAGAACGGATTTGTTCTGAGATGACCGTGAAGTCAAAGAACAGAATGTGGAGGATGGCCCTGCATAGCTAGTTCTTGTTTTCCCATCCTTGGAGAATCAGACCCTTACAATCTTGGAATGATTCTCACAGTTCAGCAATGGTTGTAACAAACTCCAAATACAAGGGGACACAAAAAGAGAGGGAAAAGCATTTCTATTTTTTTCCCAGGTGTATGTGGGAGATGTTGGCTTCCCTGAAAATAACCCATGCCTTTATGTTGCTCCAGGCCGCCCTTTTCTTGGTCCTGGGGGTGTTGTTCTCCCTGGTCAGCATTCCCTTGGTCATCTACGACTGGGCCTGCTCATCAAGTAGTGACAAAGGCCACTGAGACCAGCTGAGGACAGGAAACGTTCCGGCCCGCGGCTCGGTCACATCACCACACATCAGCAATCTCTCATCACTTCTTTCGCAAGTTTACAGAAGCAAAACAGAAATTCACAAGATACTTAAAATGGAATAACACTTCGGTAGCAAAACAGAAACCTGTTTCTATAATGGTTCCTGTCCCTCTAAGAGTTGGGATCAATTTAAGGATTGTGGATTTTTTTTTTTTTTAAGCTTCATGCAATTGTATTTCTCAGTACTCTTCACAGTCAGTTATTTTTCACTCTCCTAACTCTATTTTTTGTGACTTCATGGTCCCTTAGAACTTTGAAAACATAATTATCGATCATGTTTATTTATTATGCATCCAAGTTTCCAAAATAATTTTCCTGCCAATGTTCTGCTCATGCCATTGGTACCTTTTTAGAAGAGAAAAGAATCTCGAATTGTATATAGTTATTTTGCTTTACAGAAAAAGAAAATGGTTTCATAAATATTTTGCCTACTTTGGTTAACATAGCACACAGGGATAATCATGAGAGAATGACGGGGTGTGTGCCCTCGCAGGATCAGAGTCTACCCAACATTCGAGGTGGCCCTCGTCAGCCTGGCCGCCAGGCTCTGGTGGCCCAATGGCCTTCACTGGTACTACATCCTGCTTCAGGCAGAGACCGTCTCCAATGAGTGTTCTTTGCTGGGAAGGGGGTGAGAATGATTTCTTACCTTGGTAAACATCTTAAACTACACATTTGGGTTATCTAGCAAATGAAGTTTTGTTTCCCTCTTGGCCAGTTGTGTCAAAGTTACTCTAATCTGAGTCACCTTCCACTGAGGGAGACCCATGACACCTTTGTAATAAATTGAGAAGCACGGGTATTGCAAAAAGAGCATACAAAATGCCTAAGAAAATATTCCTGTGATGCAAAAACCCTACATCTGTGTTGTCAGAGGGAGAAAAAACACTTTCTTAAATTATAAACCCAGCAGCTTTTATTCATGTCCACCAGCTTTTTGCACAGGGAATAATGTGTATCTAACCAAGGATGATCTAGGATAAGTAATTCCTGTTTTGTATTGGGTACTTTAGGGGGGTCTTTAAAAGACTTGTTTTATATCTATAAATTTAGGTTATTACAAATACAAGATTTTTGTACCTTAAATAAGCCTCATTCCTATTTCTTCTCCATTAACAATCCACTCAGAGTCTTGGGAAAGAAAAAAAAAGGAAAGGAAAAGAACCCTCAGAGACTGCCTTTGAGAAGAACTTGTGACAGAATCAGTGTACCTTCCTTCCCGCAGTTGGGGACTTTGGTGCCTGTTCTGTCTCCTCTTCTCGTCCCTAACCAAAGGGTGGGCCATTACCCTGCCCAACATGACCCACACAAGAGGACAGAGTTGCCTCAGACCCCTACTCCAGCCCCACTATCTCCTAAAGGGGGTGGAAGGAAATTACACGGAGACTGAAAAAGAAGAGAGTTGGGGGCAAGGCATAGCTTGGAAAGTTGGGGGGCAATAAGGAAACCCAGAAGCGCATCCTCCCAAAGCTGGACCATCACCTGTGATTGGACTGTCTCTGTCACACAGTAAGAAATGTTTGTGCTCTGTGAGCTGGTCCCTTGAAATAGGACTTGTGTTTTATTTATATTTCGGTTGAATTTCTCAAACACATAGTTCACCAAGGACAGATTTCTTATCCAGAGATAAGTAGAATCTAACCGCAGACTCTTGGCAGGATTTCCAAGCACTTAGGTCTGGGTTCTGTTCCTCCCTCACTCAAATCCCCAAAGGTCTTGCTCACCATTCACTGGGAGTAACAAGGAACTGTCCCCTCCCCCTTTACAGACTAACGTCCCATAGAAAAGGCAGGCATCGAAGCACCTTGTTGTGATCCTCTTGGGGGAGAAGGAAAGGTTATTTCCTGCATTCTTGGTAGGATTATCATAGCTTTTAATGTACTGTTCCAGAATTATATCCACATTAGGTCAGAGTTCAGGTAATTAGATATGAATACCTACCCATACGTGAATACCTAACCTAGTAAAGTCCATAGCCACCTCTGTCCTTTTCAGCAATGTCTTCCATATTGGATGAACAGGGAGAGAAACTGAGCAAAACAAGTCTGTTGGCCCTGGGAGGCTTGTCTAGGGCACCGAGTAATGAAATAGCCAGGTAGTGGACTGACCCTCCATTAAAAAAATACCTAGTTGAGTTTGCAAGTGATATTATGTTACTTTCTATTTTTCTCATTAATTTATAACAATTCATTCTACACTTTACACAAAGTCAACTTAGAAAATTATCATTAGCTCTTGGGATGGGTAGTGATATTTTTGGATCTCTGGATTTTATGTGTCAGTACAGGGAATTTTTATTATTATTTAAAATATTTATTTAGAGGAGGCACATTGTTGTTGATGTCTGTGATACTGCAGGTTTTTAAAAATCTTCTTTGTATGTTTATCTAAGTTTATTTTTGACTGAATATAATAGACCCTACTGTAATTTGTCAAATACCACGGATTAATTACATCATTTGTGTGGGATTAGCTGTAAAGTGTACTGCAATAATTCTTCTTGTTCAGAATAGTGAACTGGTAGCCAAAAATACATGTATCACAGATGTTAGGTAGAATTTAAACAGCAGTCAAGTGCTATAGAAGTTTTTCTGCTAAATTAGTAGACTAAAGAATATTATACCTAAGCCATTGGGAGCAGCACGTTTTCCTTTGGTAGATAGAAACTTAACACTAGTGAACAGTGCCAGTTTCATACTTTGGATTTAGAACTGTTCTCTAGTTATTATAACACAATATACTGTAAATCCCTAATTTACCTAATGTTACTTATTAGGAGTGGAGTAGTAAAGGGTGTACAGGAAAGAAATCTAGTCTCGTTAAATACAGGCTGCCCCCAATTTATAAGCAGATCATGTTGCAAAACCCTGTTAGGTGGTTGTTTGCAACCTGGAATGTATTTTCCTCTAAAAACCAGGTTATACATGGTGTTTAGGCCCCCAGGGCAGCTAGGAAGGATGATGAGACCCATCATTTAGCAGAATAGGATAGTATAACCCGATGGCTAAAAAGCCTTAACCACCAAAAATAATGTTGTTTCTAAGGAGTATTTGTTCAGAGTTGCCAAGAGTACGTCACTCCTGTTAATGGAATCTGGACTGCCCACGCCAGCCACACGCCACCTTCCAGATGGTGGGGGTAGGGTCACCACCCGTTAGTGGAGACCAGCGGGGCCTGAAGCAGGGTCTCCAGCGAAGGAGGGGAAGAAGAAGTCCAGGGCCACCGAAGACCCTGGTGGTAGGAGGAGGGGAAGGACGATGAGGGGGCCTCTTGTGAGCCCGCCAGTGGCATTCCTCAGCTGGTATCCCTTCTTTTGCCTGGAGGTCTCAGGCTTGGCCTGACTTTTCTGTTTGTAGGACCTGTTGCTCCTATAGTTTGTCTCTTCCCCTGCCCGTTACAGAGCAGGATGTTGCTGCATAACTTCTCCCGTGTGCCAGTCCTTGAAGCCAGTATGCAGCACTTTTAATGGGTTTCGTGCTAGTGAACCAGGGTTTAACTGCCTAGTAATCAGATCGGTGTAAAAAAGCTCTCTCCTGACTTTCCTTCTTTCTATTTGCAGACCCTGTTGAGAAAGGTACCCGGGGGGGATGGTCATGGGGCTGGGGGTGGACAAGGGACTGCGGTAAGCTTCCTGTGTTTGAGAGGACACATCAGAAGCCACCCCACAGCTGACTTCCTTCTGGAGTTGGACTCAAGCCTCTAAGCCAGTGGTTCTCACAGCGTGGTCCCCAGACCAGCAGCAGCATCACCCAAGGACATGCTGGAATGCAGGGTTTGGGTCCCCACCCCAGAACTAATGAACTCAGAAACGCTCAGAGTGGAAGCCCTCAGCAGTCTGGGTTTGAACAAGCCCTCTGCCTGATCTTGATGCATGTTAAGTGCGAGAACCACTCCAGGTCAGTTTGTCTCTCACTTCTTTCTCCCCATTAGTCCTACCTCAGAGTATGGTGCCTAGGAAATGCTGGTGCTGGTGCGCAGTCGACAAGGAAGGCTGCCTGCACTCGGGTCTGCCTGGGCTGAGGGGCACTAAGATGACATGTTTTGAAGCTGTGAGGAAATGAAAGTGAAGTGTTTTTGTCTTTGCGGAGAAGGAAAAGAAAGCACCCTTTGTAAAGGCAGCCTTAGGTGAAATACTGAATTCATGTCAGGAGTAAGCTCTCCACTGTGTTCGTGCACATTGTGTAATGATTGAGCCTGTCCTCCTTTTAAAGTGAATTCTCTAGAAAGGTCTGTACTGCATAAAGCATCTACAAACTGCTCAGAAAAGGATGTAGAGCTCGGCTCCATCTCAGTAGATCACAATGCAGGACGGCACATTTATTGGGGTGGGGACGGGGCTGAGGACATGATCAGATATTTGATCTCACGGCTCAGGGCAAAAGCCACGAGTTTCCCTCAGTTTATCAATGTAAATGGCTTGAGGCTTAGAAAGGGCAGAAGCTTTAAGAATAGAATTCCTCCATTCCACTTCACTATCACCTTGTAGCCACTCTCAAAACACAGAAGATACGACTGTATCTAGTGCTAATAAATGGTTTTCCCGAGAGATGGCAGATCTTGAGAATCCTTTAGCAACAGAACATACTTCCTCTAAAATATACAGTGAATTATTTGTGATGACATAGGGCTTTCAGGTACAAATTGGGAATGGGGTGGCTAACAACTGAAAAATATCGCTAAATCTAAAAGGGAAAGTTCTTGAAAATTGTAAAATTCGCAAGGCTAGGTCATTTTCCTTTAGGGTGTTCTCAGAGGAAGGGCTGTGAACTGGGCCCATCTGTCTACAGTCTTGAATTTGTGTTTTTAAAAGGAAGAATCTATGCAGCTGAGGTTTATTGTAGGAAATACTTCATTTGTATGTAAATATGTTGTAAATAAATAGGAGGCTGTATATTTTTGCAGTTGTTGATCCACACTGAAATAAAAGTCTGCATATCAAGAATCTAGTATTTGCATATCAAGAATAAATGTCATAGATATTAGTGGTTTTGTTTGGGAATTAGAAAAATTTACATTCTCACCCAGGTAACATCGTTCTCTCAGTGTAAACTTGGAATCTAAAACTCTTACTTAATTGTTTAGAAAGCAAAATGTCGGAGAAATAGTTGCATTGATTTCTTATACTGGTATTAAGATCAATTACTTAAGAGATAATCCTCTGAACTACAAATAAGGACTATTTAGACCCAAATTATTGTCATATAGGAATAGATATACCCCAAATGGCAAACTCTTTCTTCATAATGCTCTTTCGCTATTAACACTGATACCACTACACAGTATTTTTGAAAACAGAAATTGGGGAGAATTTTCTTTTCAAAATTAAATTGAACTGCTACATTTCCCAAATTTGGGGATCTTTGAAAGGGGGGAAAAACCTGAACATTAACTGTGAGCACAAATTTGAAGGACAAAAAAAGGACCGTTATCTTATCAGCTTTTGAAAGTCTTGCATGTTTGCCTTTCATTTTCAATGTTGACACCAACATAGACTGTCTTAAGTCTTTTTTTCCCCAAAACACTTGAATCTTGACCATGGGTACGTAATCCACTCTCCAGAGTCCAGTTGTATTTTAGACTTCATGTAAGCCCAGTATGTGTAGCACACCCCACTGTTTTATGAATGTAAAAACTTGTAAATGACTTTCAGATGGGTGATAGAAGTGAGTCACAAGTCACAAAACTTTGCTATTCATGGTTAATCAAATAGTTTATTTTCCCCCCAGGATGTGGTGTAAATAAAGAAATATAAGAAATTCTGTTCTATAATTGCTCTGTTAACATAGTTTTTAAACATTAAAAATGTGAACTAAAAGTATTTTTGAGTTTTACCTTCATTCTTTCGGGATGCAATACTAAAATGGGGGGGGGCGTTTGATTGTTGGAGACAGATTTGCACACATTTGTCAGTGTTCTAGAACATTACATGTTCATGAAAGCTCATATTTATATACCCAAACTTAAAAAAAAATACTTCTGATAGAAATCTATCTGATCTGAAACAGATTACATATTTCTCCATTCTTTGTAATCAGAGTAGGCTGAACATAGTATTTTCTTTTTAAAGTCGGGTTCATCTTTATGGATATCAATTTCTGTACTATGTTGTAATAGGGACTCTAGTCTTCCTCGACTCATATTGTAGCCACCTGTAACACAGAAAATTCTATCAACACTTCCATTTCTCTGGAACTTTTAAGGGGAAAGCTTCTACAGCTTGACCTTTTCTCTATCCATCCCTGGCTCCTCCTGCATGTTTTATCAGAATGGCAGCATGGCCAGAGTCTGATATCCAGATTCCTTTTGTAGATGGGGTTAGTGCAAAAACAACCTGGGCATAGTATGACCAGGTATGAGGCCCTTCTTGACTCTCCCTGAGCTGCCTGGACGATAGCCCATTCTGCAGAGCACAGGTGCACATGTGGATCTCAAGTTGGAAATTTGGGGCACAGGAGTCCAAGCTGTGTATTCCAATTTAGCTTCATTGGCAATAAAGCTGATATTTTTATCCATATGCATCTCTTTGTCTAACCCTTTGTTGATCAAAACCCTAGAGGCAAAGAGTGTAAGTAATTAGTACTTTCAAACTCAAGCAGTTGTTAAAATGCAAACATCCAAAAGGCCATTGAGCATATGAGCAGGATTTGTTCTAAATCAAAAGGTTCAATCCTCCAGTGCTTTTGACAGTTCTGACTTCTACTATCATTCCATGAATGTCTGCCAATACCATTCTATTCTGCCCTATTTTACATGTAATTGTCTGGGTAAGGGTTATTCTCTATCTCCCCTACGGAATAAACTATGGGTTTACTAACTTTGCAACTCAGAAGACCTGTTTGCTTACCTTCTAGACTCATAATTGTATTCTGTCTGGTTAGGATAGTCTGAAAGGGGTTGATGAGGCCCAAATAACTGGGCCAATTTTTTGTATACCAATGTTTTATCTTTAATTAGTTTACATTTTAGACTAATCCAAATTGGCAGGACAATCTGTTCTTCCTCTGTGGGCTCAGTGCAACATCAAAATAACCTGTCAGATTATTAAAATGTATTATAAAGCTGTAGCACCTACAACAGATTTTTACTGATGTGGAAATAAATAAATAGATCATAATAGAGAACACATAAATGGCCCAAATAACACCAGAATGGGGGCATTGGAAAGTAAGGGCTATTCAATAAATCATGAAAAAATGACTAGCTTTTTGACAAAATAAAGCTGGGTCCTTGGTTCACCTTTTATATCTAAAGAGAGCTCAAATACACAACCTGTGGATAAATATGTTTTTTCACAAGTGTAAATCCATGACACTCATAAAGCTGGCATATGTCAAAAATTTTATTTAGCTCATTATTAATGAGGGAACAAGTAAGATGTTTTAAAAAATGGCTCAAAGGATAATTCAAAGAACAGACACATATATAAGCAATTAGGAGAGCTAAAATGAATTTGCTTATAGACACAAAACTGGCCTTATCCACAGGGGGAAATCAGTTGCATCTTCACCAGCAGAATTCTTTTACTTCTCTGGGCAGTAATCATTTCTACATTGGTTTTCCATAATTCACAGGACTATAACATAACTCAAAGCCCCTCCCCCACCCAAAAAGGCAAAATGTGTATAGAACCAGACAACCCAGAAGAGATACCTGATATTCCATCAAAGTATTCCCAGTAGCCTTTTTTGCCCCTTTCAAAGTCTTTCCAATTTCCCTAACAACTTCCCTTTTTGTGACCATAAAAATCTCAAAGGTTATTCTTGATCATAAAAAAAGGGCTGGATTCATTAGGTTTGCCTGATTCTTTTCATAGGTGCAACAAGTGCTAATTAATCATATAGGGTTCCTTGGGTTTGCTTTGAAAATTGAAAGCCATGTAGTATTGAACAGCTACTGGAACCACAGAATTGTACTTTTAAATGTCTCTAGCTCAAGGCTGGGGAAGGAACCCCAAGAAACTACCATATTTTGCTTGCACTATCTATAAATTTGGGTGAATTCCTCTCTACTTGAGTTCTGTCCCCTAACCCCTGCCCCGTTCTTACCACCTTTAGGGATGGTACTAAGGCCAACTTCCTGGGATAGTTTTGTAGGCATTGTTTCCGTAAGTAAAATCAGCCTTTGTTCCTTGGAGTTGACATAACTGATTAAATGAGCATCATTCTCAAATATGACATTCCAAGAAAGGCCACAGATCCATGATCAATTTTTTCCAATTATATACTGGTAGAAAGGAAAAGATTCTTGTTGAACCTATGCAAATAAGTATATTGCTGTGAAAAAGTAAGGGAACTCAGAGCTTTTTAATTTGGGGGTGGTAGGAAGTTTATGAGAGGCAGAAAAAAAAGTTTAATTTCACTTTACAAAAGCAGAGTCTACCGGATTGTTGTAGATTAAAGGTCACTTAAGAAGAAGAATGGCCTGGGTGGCTCAGTTGTTAAGCGACTGCCTTCAGCTCAGGTCGTGATCCCAGGGTCCTGGGATCGAGCCCCGCATCGGGCTCCCTGCTCCGCGGGAAGCCTGCTTCTCCCTCTCCCGCTCCCCCTGCTTGTGTTCCCTCTCTCGCTGTGTCTCTCTCTGTCAAATAAATAAATAAAATCTTAAAAAAAAAAAAAAAGAAGAAGAAGAAGAATGGCCTCCTTATAAATCCAGAAAATAGAGCATTAAGACAGCCTCAACACTACCACAGTTACATTTCCCTCATCAGCTCGTTTCACCCCGTGAAATTCTGTTCTGTGGGATCTTGGGTTAGCGTTCTGCTTTCATAAAGTTGTCTGCTTCTGGAATAGTGTCCTGGACAGCCACCTCCTTGCACAGGTTCAGCCTGAATGTTGTCAGAGCTGTGTCAACTCAAGCTTGTACCCAAGCGTCTGTTCTTTGAAGTGTCAATAGTTGAACATACTTGGCACGGTCCAACTCCATGTGATTCTAGGCAGTTTGTCTTTGCTAAAGAAGCAGATTTTGGCCTGCAGTTTGTTGCAGAGCCTCGGGCAAGTTTCAGGAAGCAGAAACCTATTTGATAATGAGACTGGAAGACTGTGGCTAACATACTGTAGAAATTAATGGATATCCCATTCTATCATTGGTGTCCTTCCACGTCACCTTGAAAAGCCGTGTAGTGTACCACTGAAAGATCATCCAGTCATCTTTTTGGCCCACTTCAAAGTCTTTCACAATTTTCCTGTCAGTACCTATCTATATCTCATATATATAATATCTTGGGAGAAGGGAAGGCCTTTCTTGGTACAAAACACAGGAGTCACAAAGGACGTAACTGACTAATAAATATTTTAAAACTCTCTATGTATGGGGCTCCTAGTGGCCCAGTTGGTTAAATGTCCAATTCTTGGTTTCGGCCCAGGTCGTGATCTCAGGCTCATGAGATCGAGCCCCAAGTCAGGCTCATGCTCAGCGCAGAGTCTGCTTCAGATTCTCCCTCTCCCTCTGCCCCCCCTCCTCATGCTCTCTCTCTCTCTCAAAATAAATAAATAAATCTTTAAAACTCTCTATGACTCATAAAAGTGCCAAAATGCAAAATGCAAAAAAAAAAAAAATCCAAAAATCCAAATGAGAGATGAAAAACATTTGCCACACATATGTTGTAACTGGTATAATGTGACTCTCAAGTCTCAGGTCACAATTATTCAAAATAGTCCCTCGGTCAAATTACCAGGATGCCCAACATCTCTTTCTTGATATTCCCACCTTCAAATTGTCCAAGAACCCTCGAGGCATTTGATTCCAGAGGTGCCTGCCTCCAGGGCAAAAGAGAACTAACTGGTGAATTTAATCCGTTCACCTCAGGCCTCTTTCCCACTGCTGTGCAGCTTCCGTTGCTGCCACACGGGGTCACTGTTGAACACCAGCTCTGCACAATTTCTTAACGCGCGTCTACTGTGGCAATAATGCCCTCACAGGTCCGCAGCACTATGAGGGCTGAAGTGAGGGAGGAAGGATGACCTTAAGCCATGCAGTGCTATGGTACTTGTCACCTTGAGAGCCCAAGCAGTGAATAGTGCGTCAGTTCGCCAGAAGTTTATTCCCAGCTCGTGCCCACCAGGCAGTCTGGCTCAGAAGCGGCTCCGATTAAGCTGTACACTGTTTCAGAGCCAACCCTGTCCCTTTCCCCATCCATGGCCATGCATTTAAACCTGATATTGATCTCAAGTCTTGACTCTAGATGTCCCTCATGGTGAGTTTCACTTTGGGACTCTTAGGACTGTTTCCTGTCCCTCCCGAGATCATCTCAGTTCTACAGGAGAGGTTCGAAAACAAAACTCAAAAGGGAAGGCATTGGGTAGAAGACATAATCCTGTCTTCCCTGGTGCCTCTGCAAATTTGCCTGACCTTTTCAATAGTTACTGTTTCAACATACCAAGGGATGTTTGGCTTTGGACAGTCATAGATAAACCACAAAAATGTTCCAGTTACATTTTTCCCTAGGAGTGATGCCTGCCAGTTTGACTCCTATTTAGAACTTAAGAGGGGCCATTCAATTGACTTTTCCTTGTTTAACAGTGACTAAACAGTCTTCAAAAAGAAGCACCTAGAAGCCTCTTAAAGTTCTGCCTGCACAGTCCTTGACATAGAGCTAATCTCCTTAATAAATCAAGTTTTAAAAATCACTAAGAAAAACATATAAAAAGCCCAATAGAAAAATGGGCTACACAGATATAAAAAGCAAACAGAAAAAGAAATAAACCTTGAAAAGATGTTCAATCTAACAATCTAAGTCATAGGTAAATAAATGAAAATTAGAACAGCTGTGTATACCTTTTATTTTTATTTTTTTAAATTTTTTTATTGTTATGTTCCTTTTAAAATTATTCCTTTCATATTGGTACAAATCAAAACAGTTGCTATTATAGTTCAGGTAAGGATGTAAGGGAAAAATCCATCCATTTTCATATGCACCTGATGGTAGTGTAAACTGTATGACTTTTTGGAGAGAAATTTGGCAATGTCTGTTAATATTATAAATGCTCTTAACTTTGGCCCCATCAATTCTATGTTCATGAGTTTTTGTAACTCACAAGAACAATATGCTGTCAGATTCTCGGAATCTCTTTATCTCAATTTGTACTCAGGTCTCTCTTTTTCTGCTGTTTCTGTTGTTCTTTATGCTTCTTTGTCTCTTCTCTTTTCTCAGTAAGCTCTTGAACATCCCGTATGTTAACACTCTCCCCAACTAAACCCAGCCCCCTGTCCTATTTTCTATCTTCAGGCTCCCAGGTGGCCTAGCTCCATATCACAGATAGAGACTAGAGACATTTCTTGGTCTTATGCATCAGAAAATTTCCATTGGTAGATCCCTGTTCAACCACAGCTTGGCTCTTCATAGCTAGTTTCAAAATGGTGGTGGGTAGGTTTTATGTATTTTATGAATCTGGGACAGCTTTAAAACATAATTATGCACGGTCCTTCTTCAGACCAATTAAATTATAATCTCTAGTGGTAGAGCCAGAGATGTTTAAAAGAATTATCCAAAATTCAGAAATAAGACAGAGAGGACGTAATATTGGACCAGGATGTTATTTACCAATCCCACCCATGTATTATTTAATCATCTATAGGAATGTACTTTTGTTTGATGTGTTGTTTATTATTGACTAAAGGCCCAGATTTTGTAATAAACCTATATATGTTGTAAAATTATATATTGTAATATTTAAATGTGACATGTAACTACATATTTACATATGTGATTTGTAATATGTAATGACATAATTATATATACAATATTTATATGTAAATATTACATTATAATCTATAAACTTTGCATGTTAAATATTAATGTCTCAATTTTTGTCTTTTAGAGATGCAAATGATTTCTGTCTAGGTGAAACATAACCTCCAAAAATTTGTATTTACTTTAGCATTCTTATTCTATCATTCCTTTTAAAATGCCTATAAATAATCAGTTCCTCAAAATGCCCTTTATTTATTTTTGTTAAAGATTTTATTTATTTATTTGAGAGAGAGAGAACCAGGGGAGGGGAGGGAAGAGGAGAGGAAGGGAGAGGAGAGGTGGAGAGAGGGAGAAGCAGACTCCCCGCTGAGCAGGGAGCCCAACGTGGGGCTTGATCCCAGGACCGCAGGATCATGATCTGAGCCAAAGGCAGATGCTTAACTGACTGAGCCACCCCGGTGGCGCTATTTATTCATTTTTTAAGTAACTCCACACCCAGCGTGGAGGCCAATGTGGGATTTGAACTCAAACCCTGGAATCACGACCTGAGCTGAGATGAAGAGTCGGATGCTTAACTGACTGAGCCACCCAGGTGCCCCTCAAAATGCCCTTTAAATTTGTTTGACCATTTTACTTCAGATTGGTTATGTGTTATCTTTGTCTTATTATTTTTATTAAGGAAACTATCCAAAGGATGTGAAATTCCTATCTTTGTTGTGATATTTTATGTTGCCATATTCACTGTCCCCCTAGCATAGATTATTTTATATCTTTGATTCTCAGTCTTTTATTCATAATATGAATACTCTGAATACAGAATAAATTTTTTATACATTCTTTGTGGGTACAATATATCTTTTATGCAGACAAATACTGCAATTCCAATTTTTAAACATATGTAGCCAAATGAAGCATGTCTGAGAGCAGGATAGGTTCCTGACCACTAGTGAGTGCCTTTTTCCTCAATCAGGCAACTGGCAACTAAGTCTGCATGAACCATTCAGCGCTTGGGAGTTGGGCATCAGAGAAAGTATTATGTACTGTCTATACTTTTTTTTTGTTTAAGATTTTTTATTTATTCATTTGAGAGAGAGAGAGAGCACAAGCAGGGGGAGAGGAAGAGGGAGAGAGAGCAGCGGACTCCCCACTGAGCAGGGAGCCCGACGTGGGGCTAGATGCCAGGACCCAGAGATCATGACATGAGTCAAAGGCAGCCACCTAACCATCTGAGCCACCCAGGTGCCCCCTGTCTATACCTTTTGAAAAGATAGCTCTTCTAAGTAGTGACGAAGTTGTCTTTTATGCCTGAGAAAGCATCTTGCTTTCACTTTTCAAACATCCAAGTTGATGTTTGAGCTAAAGGTTTATTGTCCTGTAAAAGCATAATGGCTTGGAAGAGCATGAAGGAAAGAGTGAGATACACTTTCCATTAATAGTTTTCAAAGACCCCTTTGGTAGTCAAATGATGTCCTTATCCTGGATCTTTTCTCTTAGAGATTTTCAGTGGAGTCCACTCTGTGATTTGTCTGCCTGAGGATTTACCATTTCTTCCCTTCCCACAGCACTTGACCAATAACTGATGTAAGGCGTCATTGATATTAAGCTGTGCCATAAAGAGCGCAGCAACCTTGCTGGAACGGGGCCAACACGGAGGTGTGCCTACTCTCTGCAGAACTCCCCTGTGCCATGAATCCAGTTTCCCTTCAGACTTTCTCGACACTACATGCTTCCTTGCGTGGTTCCTTCCCTTCCCAGCCCCACTCTCTGATCTCTTGTAGATTCATCTCTTAGGAACACTCCCTAATAAATCACTTTTACACAAATCAGTCTTTTTTTTAAATTTTTTTATTGTTATGTTAATCCCCATACATTACATCATTAGTTTTAGATGTAGTGTTCCATGATTCATTGTTTGTGCATAACACCCAGTGCTCCATGCAGAATGTGCCCTCCTCAATACCCACCACCAGGCTAACCCATCCTCCCACCCCCCTCCCCTCTAGAACCCTCAGTTTGTTTTTCAGAGTCCATTATCTCTCATGGTTCGTCTACCCCTCCAATTTCCTCCCCTTCATTCTTCCCCTCCTGCTACATTCTTCTTTTTTTTTTTCTTTCTTAACATATATTGCATTATTTGTTTCAGAGGTACAGATCTGAGATTCAACAGTCTTGCACAATTCACAGCGCTTACCAGAGCACATACCCTCCCCAGTGTCCATCACCCAGTCACGCCATCCCTCCCCACCCCACCCCCCACTCCAGCAACCCTCAGTTTGTTTCCTGAGATCAAGAATTCCTCATATCAGTGAGGTCATATGATACATGTCTTTCTCTGTTTGACTTATTTCACTCAGCATAATACCCTCCAGTTCCATCCACGTCGTTGCAAATGGCAAGATCTCATTCCTTTTGATGGCTGCATAATATTCCATTATATATATATATACCACATCTTCTTTATCCATTCATCTGTTGATGGACATCTTGGCTCTTTCCACAGTTTGGCTATTGTGGACATTGCTGCTATAAACATTGGGGTGCACGTACCCTTTTGGATCCCTACTTTTGTATCTTTGGGGTAAATACCCAGGAGTGCAATTGCTGGATCATATGGTAGCTCTATTTTCAACTTTTTGAGGAACCTCCATACTGTTTTCCAGAGTGGCTGCACCAGCTTGCATTCCCACCAACAGTGTAGGAGGGTTCCCCTTTCTCCACATCCCCGCCAACATCTGTCGTTTCCTGACTTGTTAATTTTAGCCATTCTGACTGGTGTGAGGTGGTATCTCACTGAGGTTTTGATTTGGATTTCCCTGATGCCGAGCAATATTGAGCACTTTTTCATGTGTCTGTTGCCCATTTGGATGTCTTCTTTGGAGAAATGTCTGTTCATGTCTTCTGCCCATTTCTTGATTGGATTCTTTGTTCTTTGGGTGTTGAGTTTGATGAGTTCTTTATAGATTTTGGATACTAGCCCTTTATCTGATATGTCATTTGCAAATATCTTCTCCCATTCTGTCGGTTGTCTTTTGGTTTTGTTGACTGTTTCCTTTGCTTTGCAAAAGCTTTTTATCTTGATGAAGTCCCAGTAGTTCATTTTTGCCCTTGGCGATGTTTCTAGGAAGAAGTTGCTGCGGCTGAGGTCGAAGAGGTGGCTGCCTGTGTTCTCCTTTAGGATTTTGATGGACTCCTGTCTCACATTGAGGTCTTTCAACCATTTTGAGTCTATTTTTGTGTGTGGTGTAAGGAAATGGTCCAGTTTCATTCTTCTGCATGTGGCTGTCCAATTTTCCCAACACCATTTGTTGAAGAGACTGTCTTTTTTCCATTGGACATTCTTTCCTGCTTTGTTGAAGATTAGTTGACCATAGAGTTGAGGGTCCATTTCTGGGCTCTCTATTCTGTCCCATTGATCTATACACAAATCAGTCTTAAGATTTGCTTCTGGGGAACCCAACTTAAGACACTAAGTTTGCTGGGCCCACAATGTGTAAAATATATTTGAAATGATCATGTTATTCTGAGCTTTCTTGGCCCATCAAAATCCTGGAGGTTTTATTTGTTTTGTTTTGTTTTGGTCTGGTTTGTTTGTTTTTGGGGGGAAGAGGTCAGGCCTTAGGTAAGTCCTATGAACCATCTTCCCTTTGCCGAAAATCAAACAAACAAACAATACTCCTTCTGGAATAAAATGTCCTTATCAGTTTTTCAAGGTTCTTTCTCTGAATGGGATAGGCACCAAGCAAACCACATGGACAGCACATTCTGTCAGCAGGGTCCATTCAAACGAGGATGGGATTTCCAACCCTTTCTGGAATCCCACTCAGTTGCCCTCACAGACTTCCCTGAAAACATTCCCAGGCCATTTGAAAATTCTCTTTTTCAATAATACTCTCAGGAGACACTCACTGCAGTGTCTATGTGTCCTGTGTGGAGTGATTGGCAAATACTGCACTACCTTCAAATTTGAAATGACCAACTAATATTCATCATTGGTTAGTAAGACATATCATGCCATTGTTCAACATCCTCCAATGGTTTCCCATAGCCCTCGTAGAAAAAGCTAGATCCTTTATTTACATGGTCTTCCCAGAATCTCTTCCTCCTGACCACCCTTACCCCACGCTGACCTTCTAGTTCCCTGGACATACCAAGCATACTCTGATCTCAGAGCCTTTGCACTTGCTCTTCCTTCTGCTGTCACACTCTTCCCACAGTTACCCACGTGGCAGTTACTTCAGTGCCTTCAGTTCTCTTCCCAAATGTTACCTTATCCCTAAGATCTTCATTGACTGTTCCACAAAAATTAGCTACTCACCTACCCATAACACTCATACCTCACTTCCTATATCCCTTATCTTGTTTTATTTTGTTGCTAGAACACTTATTACCATCTGAAATGCTTTAGTTAGCTTGTTTGTCTCTTTCTAGCTAGACTGTAACTCTACGAGAGCAAGATTTATGTCTATTCTCTTGAATAGGATAGGTAGGTGTTCAATAAATATTTGTTGAATGAGTGAACCAATAAAGAGTTTACACTGAGTCACCTTCCCTCTGTAAGTGGGATAATTAGATGCAGGATTCAGCATCACGCTCCTTGATGTGTTTTTCTTCCCCCTTTTAATTTTCTTTTTAAGTTTTTATTTTAATTCCAGTTAACATATAGCATTGTATTAGTTTCAAGGGTACAATATAGTAATTAAAACACTTTTTTATTTTTTAAATTTAATTTTAAAACATTTTTCTTAATAGGTGTTTTAAAAATTATAAGCCTCTCCTTGCAACAAGTCAAACATTACAGAGATGTATTAAGAAATGGTTAATAATCTCTGTTTGTTTTTGGAACATCCAAAATGTAACTTTCAGCATGATGGTTACACACATGGATTCTAAAATCAGACTGTCTGGATTCAAATTTATTGGATCTGCAAGCTTAGATATGTTACTTCAATATCTTGATGCCTGATTTTGCTTTTGTAAAATGGAAGTAATAACAGAACCTTTCTACAGAATTGCTGTGAGGGTTAAATGACTTCATTAAAACATGAACAAAAACTCAGAGTAGTATATATTGTACTGTAAACACTAAGCAAATTATCTAATTTTTTTCCCACTTAACAATAGATCTTGGATTTCCTTCCAACACAGTACCCACAGATTAAACTTATTCTATGACTGGATGAGTTTAATCTGGTATGGATAAGCCAGGATATATATTTTTTCAATCTTTTTCCATGATAGACATACAGATTTTTATGGTATACAGGCTATAATAAATATCCATGACTTCAGGACCTTATAAATTTCTCTAGGATAAACATCCCCAAAGTGAGACTGCTGGGCCAAAAGATCTGTGTTACTTAATTTTAATAGAAATTACCAAATTACTTTCTAAACTACCAGTAATAATCCACACACCCACAAATAATACATATCTGCCCCTTTTTCTGCATCCTCACCAGAAATGGAAGTTGTGACACTTTTAAAGTTTTTAATAACAAAAAAATGGGATCTTGTTTTTAATTTTATTTTAAATTTCTAAACTATTAATGAAATTGATCATTTCTTTCACATATTTATTGCCATTTTCATTTTCTTTCTTATGAAATGCCTATTCACATTCTTTATCCATTGTTCAATAAGATTGTTTATCTTTTGCTTATTAATTTATGTAAGAGGGACAAAGAAATGCTTTGTTTACTACATATGTTGTAAAATGTTAATTTTTCCCAGTCTGTTTGTGTTTAGACTTTGTGATGCATCCTTTTATTTTCTGCTTTCATATAGTGAAATTTTTTTTTCATATTTTCATTTTCATATTTATAGTCTTTATAAAGAAATTCTCTCTTAGTGCCAGGTAATAAAAATATCATCCTAATTTCATGTAACATGTTTATTATTTTATTTATAACATCCAACATTTTCAATCCATCTGTAGGATATTTGTGTATGGGAGAGGGGACTAGAACTTTTCTCATGAATCACCATTTGTCCTTGTTTTACTAAGTTCCTATATTTTGATCTATTTCTGGACTTTCTTTTGTAGTCTTCCTATCAATATTTGCAATCCTGTGCTTACACTGTCTGAATTAGAGTCTTTTTTCATTTTTATTTTTTGGTTTTCAAAATGTTTTCAATTTATTTAATGTTCTTTTTCTCTTGTTTTTCAGCTTTATTGTGCTATAATTGACCAGATTGTAAGATATTTATTTTTTAAAAGATTTATTAATTTATTTTAGAGAGAGGGAGAGCACATGGGGGAGGGGCAAAGGGAGAGGGAGAAAGAGAGTCCAAAGCAGGGCTCAGTGCAGTGCTCAGTCCCACAACCTGAAGATCATGACCTGACCTGAAACCAAGATGCAGGCACTCAACTGACTGAGCCACCCAGGCATCCCAAGATTGTAAGATATTTAAAGTGTACAACATGATGATTTGATTTAATTTTATTTTAAATTTCTAAACTATTAATGAAATTGATCATTTCTTTCACATATTTATTGCCATTTTCACTTTCTTTCTTGTGAAATGCCTATTCACATTCTTAATCCATTGTTCAATAAGATTGTTTATCTTTTGCTTATTAATTTATGTAAGAGGGACAAAGGAATGCTTTGTTTACTACATATGTTGTAAAATGTTAAGAGCATTTGGGCTATACATTGTGAAAGGAGTCCTGCTATCTAGTTAATTAACACATCCATCACCTCACATATGTATCTTTTTTTGTGCGTGAGAACATTTAATTTCTACTCTCTCAGCAAATTTTAATAACACAAGACGGTGTTAACTACAGTCACAGTTGTTTCATATAATGTCTTAATTGGTGAGGCATGCCTCTCTCAATCCTTCTAAAAAATTATTGGTCACGTTTAGATATTTAACCTTCTATCTTCACTCTAAAATATTTTGCCCAGGTTTTTTTAAGCTTATTGGGATTCAAGTTGGAATTCCAATACATGAATCTCATTTATTTGGAAAGAACAGACATTTTTCTTATAGTGAGTCTTCCTCCCATCCAAAATAAAAGTGTCCCTCAAGTTGTGTGAATCTTATTTTATATCATTCAGAGAGATTTTCCAGTCTGTTTCATATAGGTCATATACCTTCCTTTTAAAATTTATTTCTAAGAATTTTATAGTTTTTGTCACTATTAAAACTGAATCTTTTTCTCCATCTTTATTTAAAGATTTCATTTATTTATTTGAGAGAGAGAGATCAGAGCAAAAGAGAGAGCACAAGCAGAGGCGGGGGAAAGGCTGAGGGAGAGGGAGAAGCAGGCTCCCCACTGAGCAGGGAGCCCAATGCGGGGCTCCATCCCAGGACCCTGGAATCATGACCTGAGCCGAGGGCAGACACTCAACTGACTGAGCCACCCAGGTGCCCCTCTCCATCTTTATTTCTAACTGATTATTAGCAGACTCTAGATTCTCTGTTTTATTATGTCAGGTAGAAGCAGCATCTCATTCCTAGCATTGTCAAAGTATCGCTGACATTCTTTTTTCTTTCAACATTTATCATTGCTCTAGCTCTAAAAATTTATAGTGCACTTGGAAAGCTATTTCTGTTTTATATCATGTGCTTTATATATAACTCATATGATTTTCCTTTACCAGAAAGGTTTAACATAGTGTTTAGTTTTTAGCTATGAACCAAAAGGTATGCTATGTGAACCAAATCTTTTGAGAAGGAACTCTAAGTATGGAGGATTTGAAGTTGGCCCTACAATTTGTCTGGAAAAGATTGTTATGTGTCTAGTACCTGCCACTTCTGTGTCCATTTATAAATCCTCCCTTCGGTAGTATTTCATAACTTAGTCCTCTGACTCAAGGTAAAATGGCCTCATAGGAATATGAACAGGTAGGGAGGTTAAGAGATTCTGCATGAGGACAGGCTCTTAAGGGAATCTGTCCAGCTGCCAAACTGACTCTGAAGGTTTGGGGAGGTGACGGAGACCCAGAGGGACTGTCATATCGTTTCAGTCATGATCAGCCATCTGTCAAAGCTACAAGAATCCAAGGAGAAAGTGGCTAGGTTCCTCCTAGTGGTGAAACTCTACAACAGGAACTCAGAAGTGATTCCCAGGTCAGGACAAACATAGGCATTGGCCAGGAAACTTCACCAAAGACAAAAGAGCCATAGTCAACTGTCCTGGACTTCAGAGCAATTCTCCACTTCTAGAAGGGACCAGAGTACTAAACAAAGTACTGGTTGGAACTTAGGAACCAGGCCTTAGGCAAAAACCAGTGCCACCAGCTGAGGCAGCAAGCAGGCAGAGCAACAGAAGGACCCAACTGTCATATCTGATAACACTAAGCAGTGGTCTGGGAGTAGCTCTTGAACCCAGTGGCAGCCAGGATAGCACCAGATCCCAGGTCTGACCTCTTAGTTCCTTGACCTCCCCACTCTCAATGACTTTGTCTTTCACCCTATCCAGCCACTCACTCACATCATAATATCTAGATCTTGTCATTGTCAATCCCTGAAACTCCTCCATAATCTCAATTTTGACCTTTTTGACCACCTCCTACCTTTACCTCCTATCCTCATTCCTTCTGCTACCTGAAGGCCAACTACCCTTCACCGTCAGCAGATGACAAGTCCTCTGTATTCTCTCTGTCCCTCATGCCCTTGTGTTCTCTCTCTGTCAAATAAATAAATAAAGTCTTAAAACACACACACACACACACACACACACATACCTACCTCTGGTCCAGCTAGATATTCTGTGTTTGCTCCTCCAGATCCATCCTTCTCTACTCTGCTCTGTCTGCTAGGAGTTGCCCTTTACAGATGGTTCCACAAGACTCTCTTACCTTTTAGCTACCAGTTAGGCTCAACCAATGAGAGGTGCAGGCAGGAAAGGGAAGGAGAAAAAGGAGTAGGGGTATTAATCCCCTGCTCCCTCCATATCAGGCTGCAGTTCAGCAGTGGCTGAGTTTCTCTAGGGCCACAGCCTTGGACTGACCGGTCCTTCTCCTGTAGTTGCAGCTCTCATGGAGTTCTGATAACTACTCATCTCCTGCCCTTTCATCCTGGGCATGATAATGGCTACCTCCTGGTGCCAACCTTGAGGTGCTGCAAGGGTGCTTGCTGGTTCCCTTGACATTGCCTATACCTTTGAAAATTGTCCCTCCTTTAAATTTTCTTCAATTAATTACTCTTGAGAGTGCCTTCCTTATTCTTCCTGTGTTAAATCCAATTCTCAGCCTATTCTGTGTCTGCACCTGTGTAGCTAAATATAACTGGGGAAAAATCACAAACTCGAGACAAGTTGCACTTTAAATTTATAAACAGAAACCACAACTGTGCCCCTAATGCCTACGGGCAACCATACCATACATACCAAGATCGCTCATTCTCCCACTCTCTCAGATAACCTTTTCACACCTCCTCCTCTTTCCTTAAGCCCCCAAAACCTCATCTCCATCTTCATTTTTTTTAAGATTTTATTTATTTATTTGACAGAGAGAGAGAGAGCACAAGATGGGGGAGCGGTAGGCAGAGGGAGAAGCAGGCTCCCCTGGGAGCAGGGAGCCTGATGTGGGACTCGATTCCAGGACCCTGGGATCATGACCTGAGCTGAAGGCAGTCGCTTAACCAACTGAACCAACTGGGCGCCCACATCTTCATTTTTAATAGGTGATTTTTATTTCCTACTTCACTGAGAAAATGGAAGTATCAGAAGAGAACTTCCCCAGACTCACACCACCTCATGTACTTACCCAATGGCATCATCTCCCACATGCTCAGCTTTCCTGCCTGTGATCTTAAATGAACTACCTGAACTCTCTACAAAGCCAGTCCTGTACATGTGGACTCTGACACCTTTCATCTAATCAAGGACATTGCTCTAGCAATTTTACTTAGTCTCTCCCACACTTCCAATCTTTTTCTATTAGATCATCCTTATTAGTCATAAAGGCATATTTATATTTCTCCCATTTAAAAACAACAGTGATAACAACACCTCTCTTAATCCCTTATTAGCTTCTGTCCCATTTCTTTTCCTTTCCATCTGTAGCAGGATTCCTAGAAAGAATGGTGTATATTTACTGTCTCCACTTACTTTCCTTTTATTCCTCTTGAACCCTCTCCAATCATTTACCCCCACGACTCCACTGAAATTGCTTTTGGCAGGGTCACCAATGACCTCCATGTGGTAAATTACAATGGTCAAACCTCAGACCTTCACTTGTCAGCTTATGATGCTCTCCTTCTTCTTTAATATTCTCCCAGCATACCTACCTCTCTGGTTGCTTCCTCTCAGTTTCTGTTGCTGTTTGCTTCTCTTAGTTCATCCTCTTAATGTTTGAGTTCCCCAGATCATAGAACCTGAACCTCTTCTTTATCTGTATCTTGATAACTTAAATCAGTTCCATGCCTTTAAATAAAATCTATATGCTGATGATTCCCATATTTACCTTGCTCTCGAACTCCAAGCTCGAGAACCCAAGTGCCTACTCAACAACTCCACTTGGTTGTCTGACATTTTCAAGACAAATCTCTTGATTTCTCCCTATTCCCTAAACTTGCTCCATGTCAGCCCTCCTCCAACCACAGCCCTCCCTTCCTCAGGTGAAGTCAACTCCAATCTTCTAGCAGCTTGCAGAAAAAAAGTTGAAGTTTTTCTTGACTTTCCCTAGCATTACTTCTTATTTTGTCTCCTTCTATTAGCCTCTTGTTCAATCTGTTCCAGCTACACTGGCTTCCTGACTATTCTTTGAGCTTGCAAGGCACATCCCTGCCATAGGGTCTTTGCCCTAGCTTATCCCTCTGGCTAGAATGCTTTCTCCACAAATATCCTCTAACTTCCTCCCATCTTTTAATCTTTGCACAATTCTCATTTTCTTAATAAGGCTTACCCTGACTGCTCCATGTAATACCACAACACATAAATACACACACACACACACACACACACACGTATGTGCACACACCCTGATCTACTTTTTCATTTTCTCATAGGATTTATTGCCTTAATTATGTTGTTTGTTGCCTCTCTCTTATACTGGAATATAAACTCTATAAGGTCAGGGATTTTTCTGTCGGGTCCATTAATGTATCCCAAATGTTTAGAACAATGCCTGGCACATAGTAGGCACTCAAATATTGAGTAGGCACTCACATGTTGTTGAATGAATGGGAGATAATTTAAATACTAAATCCTGCTGGTTTAGCGTAGGAATCTAAATCTGTTAACATCCTGCTTATCTCAGACAAAATGGGATCAGGAACTGGGCCAGGTCAGAGCTTATCTCAATGGATCTGGACAGGAGAGTCTAGTCAATGCAGAGGAAGGTGGAGGGAAAGAAAAAAAAAGTCCAGAAGTTCCCCCCAACCTTGGAGCAGTGTAAGTCTTAGCTGAGAGGTCCCTTGTGAGTGCTGGTTGGGGTTTGGAGAGTTCTACGTGGTCCAGATGTGAAGAAAATAAGAGAGGTCAAAGGTTTACTCAATGTAAAGAAAGTCTTTGCTAATGATTAAATAGGCATCTCAGAATATATGTGCAGAAAATATTAATGAGTCTAGAAATTATGTTTGTGCGTGTGTGTGCACACATGTGTGTTGCTGTTGCTCCCACCTTTTCCTGGATGTCATTTATCTGATCCAAAGGAAATGAAACTATATGCAAGCTCCAGACCAAAGATGGGTTCTCTGTTCAAGCTTCTCTACCTGAAGTTTCCACTCCCTGAGGAAATGTTATATTAGCATCTACAGACATTAATCTCTTCTCAGATGGCTTCAATATCCTTCAAAGTATGATCTGTGGGTTACCTGAATCAGAATAGTTGGATGCCTCTTCAAAATGTAAATTCCTGAGTCCTTCCCAAACCTATTAAATCATGTGGTAGGGCCAGGAATGTGCATCCTCAATAAGCTCCCTAGACAATTTTGATTCATACTAAAGTTTGAGACCCACTGCTATAAATGAAGGGAATTGTTTTGCCCTAGATTAATGTGTCTATATTGTTGTTGTTGTTTTTTTAAATTCTGTGTCTCATCCTTCTTGTTTCACTTTTAAAAACACACAAAAAAGTCTTTATTCTGAAAATAACCCATGTTTGGGATTAGTTGGGAAGTTACAGATGAAATTGACTTGATTCAATAATTCCTGCGACCCATTTTATTCTGCTCCGATTACTGTTAGGTAAAGGACAAGACACACCAATCCATATACTAACCAGGCATATAAATTGCTCTTTTCTTCTGATTGGACCCGTGGTGAACTTTTAAATTGCCTTGCTCCCAACTCCACACTAATAATTCCTTCAAATTTATGGATGGCCTCTTGGAGAAAGTCGACAGTTTCACACCAAATGTAAGAACACCGAAGAAACAAGCTAAAATACGACTCCAAATATCAGTTAACTCAAGACCAAATTATGCTAGGCAGACTATCGTCTGTACATCATCCATTATTTAAAGCAATGCATTCATGAACTGTTGTCCCTGGTTATACTTCCCTTACAAACCAACCCATTGACTAAGCAGCACACAGATACAAGGTCACATCTAAGAAAGGTCCTCCAAAAGTTATTGCTCAATTTTATTTTAGCAAATAATTGGATCATCTTAAAATCTTCTAGGATATTTCTTAAAGAGAAGTTCAATAGAAGAAATTTAGGTAATAAAATTCCTATCATTCCAGCTTTTCTCTAAAATAAAACAAGTCAGCTTTCAGCAAAGGGGGCTTCAAAGGAAGCTCTTTTTGCCCAGTTCATCTCTTATCCTTGAGGCTTAAGAGAATTTATAGCAGACACTGGGATAATTCCAAACAGACTCATTTTGGTGTTATCTCACTCTCTAAATATTACCCCAAATACTTCTGGCAATCAAGCAGAATTCCAAAACCCTTTCAGGGAGTAGGAAACTTTCAATATACCCTGTGTCTTCAGAGCCTGGTTGCCTTGAGAAAGAAGAGTTCTGTTTATCACCATTTTAGACGGGTATGCTGAAATGTTTGTCATTTTGGAATTCCTATTCATTCAGTATTATTTTTTATTTATTTCTTAAAGTAGGCTCTACACCCAACGTAGGGCTTGAACTCACAACCTTCAAGATCAAGAGTCACAGGCTTTACCAACTGAGCCAGCCAGGCACCCCTATTCTGTATTATTTTTTAGTTTTGAGTTCTATAAACATGGCTACTTTTCCAATTTTCCTATCTTTGGAGGAGGTAGTCGAATACCTTTGTAATACATTTGTAAATGCATTTGTAAATATATTAAATTTAGGCTAGAATTGCATAACACTATTTACCACAGAGAGGAATTTGGTAAGCAGGGTCCACCTTATATGGCCAGTTGGTAAAGGGAAGTGTTACCTGACAAAGGAGGCTGTCCTCATAAGGCAGGGTCACCTATCCACGAGTACTACAGCATTGCCTCCAAGTGAAGCCTTAGATCAAACCTCCACATAAAATGAGAATAACACAGGAAACATGTCCTCCATCTTGTCAAAGAGGCATCCATCATACCCTGCTTTTTAGGGAACTGGCTTGGGCCTCCTGTTTGGAAAGTGATCCTTTGGTGGTTGGGGAAGGGGAAAAGCTTCATTCTTGGGGTGGAGAACTGGCCTGAGCAAAATAGCATATCGGGGCCACCTTCCACCAGCAGACGCTTCAAGAACGGACTGTCTTTTGGAGGGAGTTGGTGCCCTAAGCCGAGTAGAGACTCCCCCTCAGTCAGCTCTACAAGTACTAATTCCATGTTTGATTGGAAGCAAACCTAGACTTGTGTGTGTGTGTGTGTGTGTGTGTGTGTGTAATGCCTGATCTTCTCTTCCAGGTTTCCCCACCCAGCCCAAGGACAAATGGCTTGCCTAGGAGAAAAGGTAAGGAGGTAGGAACATGGCATTGAACTCAGACTGACCTTAGCTGGAATCGGGCCTCTACCACATACAAGCTACATGACTTTGGGCAGGTTTCCTTCATCTTTCTCAGGCTCAATTTCCTCAATCATGAAATGGCAATAATCACAGCCACTCCACAGAGTGGTTGTGAGGAATAAAGGGGACAGCACATTGTCAATCGCTCAGTGCAGTACCTGTCACCTAGTAAGCCTGCAGCAAAGGTTACCTATTATCATTGTGATGCTCTTATCTGTGGGCCTGTGTTCCGCTTTTTGGCAGAAACCAGTGAGAAAACTCTACTCAGCAAGAACAAAATCACTGTTTAAAACACGTTTGAGGCCAGTGTAAAAGCCAAAAGAATGTTGTGGTTAAAAAGAGTCCAAATGCAACCCTAGCTCTTCCGAATTCCCAAATGGGCTACTCATGGTAGAGTTGTCACCGAGTTTATGACTGGACCATTGTATAAAAGCCAAACACACCCATGCTTTAAAGGAGTTCTTTTCACAAGGGTCGTTCGCAGAGACTGATGCAGGTAAGAGTCAAAGCTGGGTAGAGTCTCATCAAGAACGTGTGCACACAGCAGAGACTCCTGGCAAAGGACCGAGAGCATTACACTGTGACATCACATTTATGGTCTGCTGAGCCGTAGAAGTAGGGCCAGAAGGGAAAAGCTTACCAGTAAAAATTAATGTCAGTGGGAGTTTAAGAACACTAGTCTCCAAGAAGCGTGAAAAATTCACATGTGCTGCGGGACAGCCCATTCCTTCAGTGCCTGAGATCATTGTCGGATTCAATCTTTTCCCATAATAATGTAACACCTCTATTAATTTGCAAGATTCCAGGGTGAGATAATAGGAAAAATACTAGATGCTGCGCAAATGGCTCCTTATCCATAACTAGAAATTACGTGCGTGGTAATTAGTTTGCTGTAACTAAAACTGCGAGCCCCAACACGTCAATCTTGTACTCCACGGCATTAGATGCTTGAGCAGTTTTATTTTAGTTTATTTTTTAAACTGTCTTTGGCAACTGCCCAATAACACGTGGCGTGAAGCAGTACCCTCCCTCCCATTTAGCCTGTTAAACAAGCTTGTTGAGCAATAAGGGCAGAATAGTGAAACCATCCTCACCTTCAGTCAACCTTTCCTTAATTGGGCAACAATGCACATTTCCATCCCTGACAAAAGAGAAATGCAGTTTTAGTTTTCTGGGAGCATGCTATTAAGATTGCAATTCATTTATCTTAATTCTAGCTTCTTAGGCACACACACATACCACCAAAGAAACGAGCTCACTGGGATGTACATACTCATCTTCATACTTTTTCATACTTCAGCTTTTTTGCTTCTTCAGCAAGCAGGGATTTAAAATCATCAGCTCAAATACAAAAACACTCTTAATTCTTAAACATTAGCCTTTTACTCACCGCAGGGTCATTCAGATTTGCGATTGAAATAAAAGCCAAAAACAGCTATTTGAGTGATTATAATTGCACAAATATTTTTGAAAGAATGGTGAACTCAAGACATTAGTGGTGAAGTGTTCTGAATAATTGGTTGCACAAGTGTATTTTCAATGGAAAGCTTTCATTCACTTTTATTTTCCCACATAGTAGGTGCTATTTAAGTTTCTGAAGTGGATTTGCAGATTGAAAAGTCACAAGCTGGGCGCCTGGATGGCTCAGTCAGTTAAGCGACTGCCTTCAGCTCAGGTCATGATCCCGGAGTCCCAGGATCAAGTCCTGCATCAGGCTTCCCGCTGAGTGGGGAGTCTGCTTCTCCTTCTGACCCTTCCCCCCGACCCTCCCCCTTTCTCTCTTTCTCTCCCACTCTCCCTCTCTTTCTCTCCCACTCAAATAAATAAATAAATAAATAAATAAATAAATAAATAAATAAAATCTTAAAAAAGAAAAGTCACAAG
>NC_058407.1:66420585-66447526 GCF_002201575.2 Neomonachus schauinslandi
AAAAAAGAAAAGTCACAAGCTACTCCATGGACTAGGGACAGTGGTTTTCAAACATCTCTTTGTGTGTCCCAGGGCTGACCCAAGAACTGATTTTCATTGGTCAGGAAAACAAATGAGAAAATGAAGGACATTAGAAAGAAACTTTTTTATATATTTGAAATTCCTCCATTTAAAGAGCTGACCGTTATTCCAAGATTTTTGGTCTTCTATTTATCTCCATACTTCTTTTATTTTTAATTGTACTTGTCCATGAAATCTACATTCTGGGAACAACTGCTGGAATGTCTAGAAATATGAGAGCCTGTCAGTTGCGAATTGGCTGAGCTCACTATATCCATATTATGCCGGCCACAGAAAAGCTGCCAGCTTTAGGTCAATAACAATCTGGCTGATCTAGCTGAAAATATCCCCAGATGATGTCCAGTCTCTTGCCCTTCTCCTGGTCTATTAAATCCACTCCCTCCTGGAACCCTGACCATCACTAGGTGTCTTCATTTTAAAAAGTAGGAAACCTTGGACCAAACTCTTCCTCCATTTAATTCCAAGAAAAGTGAGTGACTGTGGGTAAACCATGCTGAATCCTATATGACAAAATAATCCCTGAATGAAAATGGAGGGAAGCAAATATTCAAATATTCTCTCCTCCCTTAAAAAAAAAAATGATGATCAGCCAACATAAGAAATCCGTATGCAGGCAGCACCATTTTGATTCAGCTAGACATTTTCACACTAGTGGAGAAAACATTTTGGCAAAGAATTATTTTAACCAAGAAGTAAAACACAAAATTCCAATCTTAGCTAAGGCCATCTGTTATAACCCACATGAAAGCACATCGGAAGGAAATCTCTCTATCCATTGCATTGTAGTATTACTGATGCTCACTGGCCCTCTTAACATTAAGCCCCGAAGTGAGTACTGTAACTGCAGCACATCTTGGGCTGAATTGGCTGAGAAATTGCATTCTCTAAAGAAAGGAAGAGCATGACAAACCTCTGAGGAATGGGATCCTAGTGGGAACTCTGGTTATGAGTCCAGCCCACGTGGATTTCAGATTGTTTGCAGTGTTTATGGTTCTATCCAGTTTTTCATCATTGAGGGGTGAAAAAACCCACTACAAAGTCCCCACTTTATAGAAGATATTTTCAGATTCAGATTTTACATACTCCGAGTTCTTTTACACAGAGAACAAGATACATATGAAACTGTTGCTTTGAAAAAGTTCTAGGGAAAAGTTAATATGATTTTATAATCCTAGCTACTAAGTTTCAGTAGCCACCCTTTCCTCCCTCTCCCTCATAACCAATTATCTGCTCTGGTTAAATAAGAATCTTCACAGTGATTCTTTTGGCTAGATTTTATACCATAAGTAAGGCAGGGTTTCTGATTTGACACACAGAAAATCTTGGTTTTAAAAAGTCTAAGGAATTGAGTGCATTGATTATACAACAGAAGTCTGGGGCAAAAGCTTGTGGCAATCTCCTCTTCCCCTATCTTGGTCATATCAATCTTTTCTCATGTTCTCCTACTTTCTCATGTTCTTCTCCTTCCTTTATGTAGTATTTCCTACTCCTTCCCACTGCAAGGTCTGAGGAGGCATTATTTAGTGTAATGAATAATGGCTTTTGAGTAGCTCTTTGACACTCACCAAGTATGTTCACTTTTCTGCCATATTTCATCATCACAGAAGACATGTACTATCCTCAGCATCTTGATGAAGAAATTGAGGTTCAGAGATGGGTCACAACTCCTAGAAAAAGTGGCAGAAATGGAACTCCTATCAGTTTTCCTAATTTCATATCCCAAGTTTTAACTAGCATTTGAGGCTAAAGAAGAGAGCACTGTCTGGTCTGAGTAGGGATCCCAACTTTGTTGGTTAAACATACTTTCTTTTTTCTTCAAATCTGTAGAGATTTGTAACTCTCTGAGTTCCTAAGACATGGTAAAACAACAATAACAAATCTGAGAGTAGCCAAGACCTCATCATCCAATTCTCCTCTTCTCTCAGGAAATTTCAGCCAATAGCAGGAAAGGGGCAGTGGGCAAGTCAAGTAAGACTCTGAAAGATACAGGGAAATATACAAAGGCAAGACAAAAGTAGGAGTAGTATTAACCCAAAGCTGTGTCTGGAGCTGGACAACAGGGCAAGAAACCAAGAGTGCCCTCTAAGGGTTGGAGAAGGGACACCAGGAGAAGACAGACTACCAGCACCAACCTGAACCCCTAGCACATCTTGCCTGCCCAGCAGTGTTTGAACAGAACAGAAACATTTACTGTTTCTCAAAAAGATGAACAAGCAACCAAGACTATGCAAACATTTGAGTAAAAGTAACACCTTGAAAGAAAAGCCAAAATTCAACAAATAAAGAATTTTGAAGAATAAGATTTAAAAGACCTCACAAAGTTTCAGAGTAAGTATAAAAAATATCACTGGAAAGGTGTAGGATACTGTAGCTAAAACATTAACTGAATATTGTAGAAATAAAAAATTTGATAATTAAAATAAAAAGATCAATTTGGGAGTTAATAGAATGGACACACATGAGCAGCATTTTGAAATACCAAGTTAAGGAATTGTCTCAAAACATAGTGGGAAAAGACAAAGAGAATATGAAAGAAAAGTAAACAGACATAAGGACTGACTCAGATTCCCATAGCCATTTAATAGGGGTTCCAGAAAGAGAGAAGAGAGAGAATATAAGAGAGGAAATAATTGAGGAATTAGTAAAATAAAATTTCTCTGAGAGAAAAAAATATTCATATTGGTATCTAATAGGTCCTAAGCAGGATAAATGAAAGAAAAAAACAACAAAAACTTACATCTAGATCCATTCTTGTGAAATTTCAGAACAAAAAGAATAAAGAGGGCATTCTAAAGAGTTGGGGCATCTGGCTGGCTCAGTCAGCGGAGCATGCAACTCTTGATCTCAGGGTCATGAGTTCAAGCTCCACGCTGGGCATAGAGCTTACTTTAAAAAAATAAAATAAATAAAGGCTTCAGAGAGTAAAAAACAGATAACCTACATAAGAACAAAGATAATATTAGCATCAGACCTCATCAATAATACTGAAATCAAGAAGAAATTAGAACATCTTCAAAATTCTGAGGAAAAAAAAAAACTGACCCCCAAATTTTGACCCAGCTATAGTATGAAAAGAAAGACATTTTTGTAAATGTAAAGTCTCAAAAAATGTATCAATCATAAATCATTTCTGAAAAAACTAGTAAAGATGTACTTGCAAATAATGAAAAAATAAGCCCAAGTAGAAGACATAGGATAGATAGGATAGATAAAACAAGAAAGAGGGGTGTTAAGAAACCAGAAAAAATTACACTTAACCCTTAACAATTGGAGGAGTAATAAAAAATAAAAATCAGAAATTAAAATCCTAGATGAGCTCAGGGGAGAAAATGGCAGCGGGAGCAGAGGGAGCTGGTAAATGAAAGTGTGCAAAAGTTCATCTAATCTTAGGGTGGAGTTAAATGCTGCATAATTCTAGATAAAAAATATGTTGACTAGGCATTAAACATCTAAAAATAACCATTAGAAAAATAGAAATAGATTGTGTAACTTCCAAGCCAACAGAGCAACTAAATGTAACTAAAACCAAACCAAACCAAAACAGATAAACAAAAAACTTCAACAGTTGAATAAAAGACCAGGAAGAAGAGAAAATAAGCAATGAAAAATACAAAACCCATAAAACAAGATGATAGGAAACCCAGATGGAGGTACAAACTGACCTATACTCTTAAAATGTCAAAATCATGAAAATAAAATAAAGACTACAGAAATGTTCCAGATTAAAGGATACTAAAGAAACATGACAGCTAAAAGCAATGCACAATCCTGGATTGGAAACCCAGGTGGAAAAGAATTGCCATAAGACATATTACTGGGAAAAATTTGAAGACGGGTTCTAGATTGAATAATAGTAATATAACAATGTTAAATATCATTTTAATGATGGTACTGTGGTCTGTAGGATAATTTTCTTTTCCTTAGAATACTCATACTGAAGCATACAGGAAAAAAGGGATATGATCTTCACAATGTACTCTCAAATGGTTCAGAAATGAAAAATAACTATGTATATATAACTATGTAATATACATATGACATATAGGTGGTGTATTTATCAAGAGAGAGAATGATCAAGAATGTGGCAAAATGTTAACAGACGGTGAATCTGAGTGAAAAGTATATTGGCATCCTTCGGACTATTCTTATAAGTGTTCTCTAAGTATGAGACTATTACAAAAAGGAAATAAAATAATATGGCAGAAATAAGTATAATAATCAACATTCATGACAATATGAATGGATTGAATTCCTTTATTAAAAAGCAGAGATACTCAGGCTGGTCTGAAACAAAGCAAAATAAAAGAAAGAAAGAGACCTCAACTATATGTTATTCGTAAGAGACACAGCTGAAACAAAAAGGGAAAATAAAGGCATTTTCCGGGCAAATGTGGAGAAATAGAAAGCAACTACAGCAACATTCATGTCAAGCAAAATAGAATTGAAGATGCAATGTTCCAAGAAGGAGAACAAGGAATATTTCATATTGATAGAAAGAACAATTCACTAAGAGAGTAGAGCAATCATAAATCCATTCTGTCTCTAACATTACAGCATTAGTAAATAAGGGAAAGACTGGTGGGCATGCAAAGAGATGGTAAAAACTCCCAATTATAATGGAAATTTCTAACATACCTCTCTTAGAGGTGGATAAATCAGGTAGGCCAAAAGTAAATTACATTGGGTTTGAACCATGGTTGAAAAGCAGGTCTAATATATATATAAAAAAGTTTGTGTTCGGGAGGCAAAGGTTATACATTTTTTATAAATTTACCTGAGGTATTGAGAACAATGAAAACAGGCCTTAGAAGGGCTTCATTTCAGAATAAGGCATCCTAGATGGAGGGACCCTTGATCTTACAACTTTTGTTCCAGGAGAGGATAATATCAAACCAGGCCTGTCCAAAGCATCTGCCTCAAAACCAGACACTGGAAAAGCCAGATTTCTGTTTTGTATCTTTATACATCTGCTTCTCACAGGAATCATACCTTCCTATAACATGTTACGCATGTGACAGCTCCAAGATCATGCTGCACGCTGTAGTTCCAAGCAATTCCCACAGGAACTCCATGCCCCTGCAGAGTTTATATACATATATAGGATATATGTGTATGTGTATATACACATGTATATGCATATATGCATGCATATATATGTTTTTAAACTTTATTATGATATAATTTACGTACTACAAAGTTCACTCATTTAGAGTGTACCATTCAATGGCTTTAGTATACTTTCAGAGTTGTGCAATCATCACTATAACCTAATTTTAAAACATTTCATCACCCCCAAAAGAAACCTTTCATCCATTTACAGTCACTTCCTACCCTACCTTCTGCTCCCTCATCCTCCAAAGTGGCTGCACAATAGCCTAGGAGTTGGGAAAAGGGCCTGTTAGGTTTGGGTGGGGTAATGTGATGCTGTTCAGCTGTGGTCCCTTTGCTTTCTTCCAGCTCTGGTTGAAAAGGTTACAAAGCTATGAAAGAAAGTTCTGTAGTAACCCATGGAATAAACCTTGTTGTCATGATTTTTTAATACTGTGTCTCACTGCAAAAGTCAGAGTACCTTAGGATCTGGGGGACAAGCTCCATTGTAACTCCATAACCCAAGTTCTTGCTGATTCTGATTCCAGTTAGTTTTCTAACTGATCAAAATTTCTTCTGTAATGTATTGCTCTTTAACAAAAATTAATTTTCCTTCTGTATACACATCTCATTCTATGAATAAATCATTCTGTATTCCAAAGCAGAACTTTATTTGAACTCTGATAGGTAAGTATGATATTTATCCTCTTCTTTCCCTAGAGAACTGTGTTGCTAACCAGGAACCTGCCCCTTTGTAGGCTCTTCTACTAGATTACATAATTGCACTTATGCTCTCTCTAGTAACTCATCCCAGTTATTTGGACTTGACATTCCTAAATACGACCAGTTTGATACTCTTCTATAAAACACAAGATTGAACATTCCTAGGGAACATTTCACTTTGTCAGAGTTCTACTTTATTTTTAACATGTCTCAGATGGTGAATTTTTTCCTCAAAACTTTTGAAATCTGCTTTCCTCAAGCCTCATGTGCATTCTAACCATGCGGAACAACTCCTTATTTGATAATCAAAACTTTGAGATGATGCACCTGCTTTCTCACAAGGTTCCTGTTGCATTCCCTTAGTGCAGAGGCTCCTTTCTGCTGGTCAGAATTCAGGCCAGGATGGTCTTTGGAGCCTCCCAAGAGACAAAACTGGTTAAAAAGAGAAGCTAAAAAAGTGTATCCTATTCTTTTTCATATCTGTAATATCATGCTTTAGTTTTGGTTTTGTAATCTGCAGTAGGAAAACATCATCTATTCCTTCCATCTGGCCAGTAATTTCTTGGTCCCTGTCGCAGCAATTTTTCTATTCCTGTTTCTTTTGATTTGATGCTCACCAAATGTTTTCCATCATGCTCTATCCTAAATTTCAATGCTATTTGACTGAACAGTTTCTGAGAATTAGGTAATAGTAATGTATCAGTGTTAATTTCCTGATTTTGATGGATGTATTGTAATTATATAGGAGAATATCTAAGTTTGTAGGAATTAGACTCTAAAGTATATGTGAGTAATGGGGCATCATGTTGGCAATTTAAGACCAAATGGTGGGCAGGAGTTATTATTCTTGTCCCTCCCCCCCCAATTAACATCTGATGTTGAATATGTGATTCATTAAAAAGTTGGACCATTATTGATCAATGAGATCTATTATGGTACAGAGTGTTTCTACACATGCAATATATTTCTGATCTTAGCCTATGGATATGGTGACATCAAACAATCCCTATTTAGCAGTGTGGCTAGCCCTGTTGGTTCCTACCTGTCATTCCTTCCTTCAATTCTTACTTGTTAATAGAAGCCTGATTTCATTGAGATATGGGCATCTAGTCCTTCCTTCCTCCAGAAAGGGAATTTTTATTGGTCTAAGATAGTCATGGTTTAGACATGGGCATGTGATATACAATTTTGGTTAAGGATATATGATACATGGAAGCAGGTCTCCTGGGGTGGTAGCAGGGGTGCTTTAAGGAAAGATTTTCCTTGTTAATAACCAGAGGTCACAGAATGAAATGACTCCTCTTCAGTTTGATGGGGTCATGCCTACATGTAACACCTAGAACTACCATAGTCATTTTGCAACCATGTGGAGAACAAGCCTAAGGAGAAAAGACAAGATAGTGAAGATGACAGAGCAGAAAGATAGAAAAAAAATTTACGTTCTTGATAATGTCACTGACTGCTAAATTAAGCAACCCTGTAATCACCCAATCCCCTTGCCTGTTATGTGAGATAATAGGTTTTGCTTCTTGTGTAAGTATATATGTTTAATATGCATAAGTACATATATTCATATTAATTAACATATAATTAATATTATATACATTTACATCTCTAATAATGTTTTTGACCTAGAATTATAGATACAGATTTGGAAGTAGCCACAGAGGTCATCGATATTCTAGTCCAGCCCTTTCATTTATTTATAAGAACAGCCTAGACAAGTGAGGCATTGCCCAAGGCCAAAAGTTAGGAGTTGATGAGATTCTGGAATCCAAGTCTTTGGATTCCTTTCTGAGTCACTGTGCTGTCTGCTACCCTAAAAATAGAAAATAGTTCCAAAAGTTTCAGGACACTTTGACTGAGGGAAGGGGCATGGGGTATCTAATGGCCTGATAGGGAGTGGCTGATTTTCCTACAGTGAGAGTTTTGTTCCATCATTTTTATATGGGCTTCTGCCAGGGTAACAATTTCCACCCCAGAGACCAGCCCCTGCCCAGATTCACAGAACTGCTGCAGATCTTTCCCAAGAAACATTTGGCTTTTATCTAATTTAAGTAAATATGTGGTGCTATTTTTCCCTTAAGCACCCACAGGTACTGGGAGAGCCACATCCAGATATTTGGGCCTTATCTCATATAGGAAATTTTATAGAAAGAAATTTCCACCTCTTGGGAAGTGACTTTCGAAAATAAAGACATGCAAGCATTTACTTTTCTCTCTTTATGACTTTCACACCAAGGAGGCCAAACTGAAAACAACAACAACAAACAATAACAATAAAACGTTATCTAAGGTAAAAGCAGCGCTATTGGCAGTTCCATTTTGTTTGGCTTTAACAGTCTCCTTCCTTGTTTGAATTTGAACAGCGCTGCTATTTTATCCACCTTAGTACTGCTTTTGTCTTCAACTTTGCAGCTTTTTCTACAGGTTTTTATATCTTCATAAATGCAGCGCTGTGTTTTGCAAAGATAAGGGCATTTTTGGGACATTTTGCTTTTCAAATACAAAGGATGGTGATGCCAATTTTTACATTACTACTCACTATCAATAAATATACCATTATCTTTTTGCTAAGTATATTGCTGATTAATCACTACAGATTAAAATAACCCCATATTGAAACAGTAACTTTTTATTTTTTTATTTTATTTTTTTAAAAGATTTTATTTATTTATTTGACAGAGAAAGAGAGAGAGAGAGCACAAGCAGAGGGAGTGGCAGGCAGAAGCAGAGGGAGAAGCAGGCTCCCCGCAGAGCAGGGGGAGCCCGATGCAGGACTCCATCCCAGGACCCTGGGATCATGACCTGAGCCAAAGGCAGACGCTTAACCGACTGAGCCACCCAGGTGCCCTAGAGCACCTTTTTAATTAATTAATTAATTTTTAAAAAGATTTTATTTATTTCAGAGAGAGAACGCAAGCATGGGGGGAGGGGCAGAGGGAGAAGCAGACTCCCCGCTGAGCAGGGGGAGCCCGATGCAGGACTCCATCCCAGGACCCTGGGATCACAACCTGAGCTGAAGGCAGTTGCTTAACCTACTGAACCACCCAGGCGCCCTGAAAACAGTAATTTTTTAAAGGTAAATAGAAATTTTATCTATATTGTATTGTTGTCTTAACATCTTAATTTGCAAATAAAAGAGCAATTATAATAATTTACTTCTTAAAAAAAAAATGTGTAGAATACTTTCCTTTATGAGAACAGCACCACCATCTGGAATCTTACAGTTTGTGCAATGAAAGAATTAAATTATAAGGTTTCGTTTAATTTTGTTTTAGCTGGTAGAAAAGTAATTTGTCTCTTCCTGAGAGATTTTACGATAAAAATGATGCAGAAATAGCATTCTGTTATCAAGTAAGAAATAACTGTGTTCTCCCTTCCCCCCACACCACAAGGGATTCATGTAGTTTGTGTCCTACAGAAATCAACTGATTTGAATGGTATCAGACTCTCACATGATTTCTTTCATAGCTAATGTTATTATAAAATTAACATTTCAACAGGGATTAATTTTATATGCCCTCCTGACTGCATTTTCTCCCCCTCCCCTGCCCATCTGACTGCATTTTCTTCATGTTAGAAAAATACATTTTTTCTTTAACCTCATGTTAAATAAATTTGATGTTCCATTTTTTTTTCAAGAGTAGAGATTAATCTGTGCACATGATGAAAAACAATTGAACTAGTTCTCAAACATTAAAAAAAACTGTAAAAGAATTTTAAGCACTATACAAGTGTACAGAATTATTGTTATCATTATTATATAAAGGGACCATTAATGGTGTGGCATATATAAGTATATATATGTGGATCAAATATAGCTCTCTATAATAGTTTCACTAAACAGTATATAAAACTATGCAAACTTTAAGTTCTTCAAAAATGGAAAACACTATATAATGTTTGTTAAAATCCCTACTATTCTCATGAATGGAACAAAACAATTCATTCAAGAGTCAAAAATCACATCCAAACATCTGAAACAATCATTTTCTTGTATTGTAGGATTAGGATGTTTTAATCAATGGCTTTATTGCCATTGTTTTTCGTAAATCAGCCTTAAAACTGAACACTCCAGTGTTCCATTCAGTTGCCAAAATCAGTCTCATCCTGCACTGAGCCATGTGCATCCTCTAAAGTGGGGCCAAGAACAACTGAAACAACTGTTTCCTGAAAAACAAAGGCGAAGATTCTCCAGCTATGTCAGATGAACACTATGGATAAACATGCTTCTATATCTATTCCTAACCTCACTCTTGTCTCTTGGTTCTCTAGTGAATATGTGAATATGTTACCAGTTGGCTCCTTTGATCATCTTTTCTCCTTTACCACTAAACATTCGAATGATACTTAACCTAGTGACTTAGAGTTACTGAGTACTTCCAGTGGGCCCTCTTATTTCCCCCACGTTTAAAGAAGAAGCAGCTGCAGCCCAGAGAAGTCAAGCAAATTTGCCCAAGGTCACACAACTGAAAAGAGGCACACCATGGATTGCAACACAGGAAATCTCATTTCTAATGCCCTAATTTAAACCATTCTAATGCTGCTTCTCAGCCAGTATATGATGGCAGGGTTATTAGTGGTCTTTGATTTTGGCAACCACTTTACAGTTTATCAATTTTAATCCAAGCTTATCTTATTTTGCAGTAAATATCAAATCATTTTGTAAGCCTTTTTTCCCTATATGTAGTATTTGCTTTTGTCCACATGTTTAAATTGCTCTTTCTCCAAAAGTCTTTCAGTATTCAATAACTATTGAAATCCAACTATGTAATTTCTGAAATATTATCTAACTTTAAAAAAAATCTATGGTTCAGTTTGGCATTATCTATCAATATTTATGATGCACATCTACTTTGAACTAGCAATTCTGCTGTAATTTAAACATATATGTATAATCTCCCATATGTCCTTAAAGACAAATGTACAACAATGTTCATTTTATTACTGTAAAAGCAAAAGGTTAGAAGAAATCTAAATGCCAACCCATAGGGGACTGGTTAAATAAATTAGGACCCATCCTTGTAAAGGGTTACCATAACGTCATTAAAAATAATGAGCCAGAGCTTTATGTATTCATATGGAAGTAGGTTCAAGATATATGAATTGAAGAAAAGGTGCAGAAGAGATACTTAGAATATTCCTATTTACATGAAACAGAAAAATATACACATATACCTATATTTAAATAGAAAAATGTAGTAAGTGCCTTTGGAGGGAGGTCGTAGGAATAGAGACTAATGATTCAGGAAGGTATAATTTATGCTTCTGTGAGCAAAGCACTGCATTTGGAGCAAATATAGTTAATTCTTGTCCCTGCCACCAAGGAAATTGACACCTGTTATGGAAGAGGAACCATGTGCACATGTGGTCTTACTGCCAAGTGGGGATTTAAGTGCTGTGAGTAGGAAGATTTCAAGTAAAAGGAGGGAAAGCATATCTCACTATGCTTTCTCACAGGGTGAGCAGAGAAGGTGTAGGGGGAAGCAGTGTTAGAACTGGATCCCGAGATGTCTCACTGAGGCAGCATAGGGCTTGGGTGAGTATATTCTGGACCTGAGCTCCCTGGATTCCAATTCTGGTTTCAGCAATGATTTGCCATGTGATCTTGGGCAAGTTACTTAGCTTCTCTAGCCTCAGTTTCCTTGAATTTCCTCATAAATTGAGGAAATGATTGTACCTATTTCATCATATGGTGGCAAGGTTTAAATGAGTTCATATACATAAAGCACACAGAACAGTGTATGGCGCACAAATCACTGTTTAAGTATTTGCTACAACAGTTTAATTGAACAGGGAAAGGGTTAATTAGTTTTTAAAGGGAGTATGATAACCAACTAAAATGAAATTAGGTTAGAACTTTATTTTATACCTTACTCCAAAATAATTGGCAGTTGGATCAAAGATTTAAATATTAAAAAGCCAAATGATAAAGGTATAATAGAAAACATAGGTGCATTAATCTATTATAGTCATGAAAGACACCTTTCTAAATATGATCTCAAAAGCCAATACTTTAAAAAAGATGATAGACTCAACACATAAAAATTAAAAACTTCTCTAACACACACACACACACACACACACACACACACTGCCATAATGGAGTTCAAAGAAAAACAATGAGAAAATATCTCACCTCTCTAGTGATCAAAGAAATGCAAATTAATAAGAATGATAAATGTAGCAAAATGGGCACGTGTCTACAGTTTTGATCGTAGTAGAAACTGGAAAATTTTCTGGAGAAAAATTTGTCAATGTTTCCAAAACTTTAAAATGTATGTGCCTTTTGGCCTAGGAATTCCATGATTAGGAATTTATCCTAGGAAAATATTCAGACAAGTGCAGAATTCAAGATAGCAATCTCAAGATATGTTTTTATATCAGTGAAAAAATAGAAGCAACTTAAAATGTCCATTAATAAGAAAATCAGTTCAATAATTTATGATACACCCAGATAAGAAATCATACTAAAAGAGATGACTCAGATCTATATTTATTAACTTGGAAAGTGACCAGATTTATTTTAAGTGAAAAAAATCAGTTTGTGGCACATGCACACACACACACACACATACACAGCCTGAAATAATACATATTGTTAAAATGCTTACTATATTGGGTGCCTGGGTGGCTCAGTCAGTTAAGCACCCGTCTTTTGGCTCAGGTCCTGATCCTAGGGTCCTGGGATTGGGCTCCCTGCTCAGCTGGGAGTCTGCTTCTCCCTCTGCCCCTCCCCATGCTGGTGCACTCTCTCTCTCTCAAATAAATGAAATCGTTTTAAAAATGCTTACTATATTAATTGCTCCAGTTGTTTCACTTTCTTCTTTATAAATGTCTGTAATGTATGTATTCTGGGGGGTTTTTTTTTTTTTTTTTTTTTTTTTTTTTAAGTAGGCTCCATGCCCAGCATGGAGCCCAATGTAGAGCCCAATGCAGAGTCCAACGTGGAGCCTGAACTCACGACCCGGAGATCAAGACCTGAACTGAGATCAAGAGCCAGATGCTTAACAAACTGAGCCACCCAGGTTCCCCCATATATATTCTTTTTAACACTGATGAGGTATCACGTTCATAGCAATTTTTTCAAACAGTATTTTTCATTGGGGAAAATAAAAACAGAAGTAAATTTTGAAAGGTGAGTATAACATAGCACCCTCCCTATCGCTGCCTTTTAGGTCTCTCCATGATGTTTGCATGCATTTAGTAGGCAGAAGAGTGAATGCAGAACTAGGGGGAAAATTTACTTTTATTACAAATGTAAATATTTGATATAAGGGCTTAACCTCTCAAGGCTAACTTAAATATAACCATCCTAGGGATTTTTTTTTTCACTAAGGTTCAGCAGAAGAGGGTTTATAATTTCCTTAATCATCAAGTTTTTTAAAGGTTGCTGACTGGAACAATGATATTTTTAAACAGCACCATAAATAGGCTCATGAACTACACCAGACAAGGTCTTTCCTTCAAAGGCTTAGCTTCTTCACTAAACAAACACTTATTAAGCCCTGACTCTGCACCAGGCACAGAGGATACTAAGTAAATAAAACATAGTCTCTACTCTTAAAATGTTTACTTTCTAGCAAAGGGCAAACAGACAAGGAAACAAATAACAGTTAACTCTGCTAGGTGCTACAGTAACAGTTAACAAACATAGCGATGCAAAAAAAAGTCTACTTGGGGAACAAATGAAAAAACTTCATAATGGGGTAATTCTTGAGCTGGGGCTGTAGAGATGAAAATGGGGAAGAGGAAATATTGACAGAATATTAGTAGCATTCTAATGTATAATGAAAGAAAGGTGAAAAATACACCAGGGTTGGAGTGCTCAAACGACAGGTTGTTTTAGCTTACAAAAGCGGTATGTCCTTAGAACAAATTAAACAATCAAAAGCATTTAAATAAAAAAATACCTTCCTATCCCCATTCCTCCATTCTCACTTCCTGAGGTTATAGAGTTAATAGCTTGAGTGATTCCTCCCACACTTTCTCCACCAAACACAAGCCACATGCTCGCTTTTGGTCTGCTTTACTTTGGTAAATATGGAATCAGGCTACAACATTATTGTTCAACTTTATTTTTTTTTAAGTAGACTTCATGCCCAACGTGGGGCTTGAACTCACAACCCCAAGATCAAGAGTCACATGCTCTACCCACTGAGCCAGCCAGGCGCCCCATATTGTTCAACTTAAAAAAAATTATCTAACAATCTATCCAAGGATATCTCTCCTGGTCAATGAATATAGATCTGACATGTTTTAAAACGTCTGCATACTATCGCATAATGTGGAATTTATTCAGTCATTTCCCTGTTTGTTTGACATTCAGGTTCATTTCATTTCAGTCTCTTTTTTTCCCCTCCCAATACAAACGATGCTTTTATGAACACCATCCCTTTGTGTGTCTTAACTTTTGTGTGTATTTATTTGTAAGGGATGGATTTCCGAGTATGTATTTGCCAAGTCCAAGACTCTATGGACTTTAAATCTTAATAGATATTAAAGGTATATCTAAAAGCATAGCACACTATGGCTGGCATTATTTATTAAATATTCCATCCTTTCCCACTAAATTGGAACCTCATCTTTACCATGAATCTATTTCTGGACTCTCTGTTCTATTCTAGTGATCTATTTATCTATTCCTCTGTCAATATCATATTTTTTAGTGTCATACTTTTTATGACTAGCTTAATAATCTTGAACAGGATGGCACTGTGGTTAAGGATGTGCGCTCCTGAAACCAAAGGCATAGATTGAGATCAGACTCCACCAACTTTGTGATCTTGGGCAAGTTACTTCAATATCTTCCTCCATAAAAGGGGGATAATAATAGTATCTAATTCATGGAGCTATTGTGAGGATTAAATGACCAATGTATGTCTAGTGTCCAGAACAGTGCCTGGTGCAGGGTAAGTGGTAAGTATTAGCTGTGATTATTATAACTGGTAAGGCATGCCATTGATGGGGTTCAGGACACACTACCCCCAAAACTGGCACCTAGGCATATTAAATATTTTGAGCTGAAAGGGTTTGAGTAAACAGCAGAAGCAAGGTCACTCTGACGTTTCCTGTGCCCTTTTCCCCTGAAACAGGTCATAAAAATCTCAAGTAAGAGGTGCCCTCCCTACATTCAAAGGAAAGGAGCATCCTTACCTCTAAAGACTAAGAGATCCTGAGAAGAATCCTGGCAAACAGGTGTTACTATTTCCTCCAGTTGACCACACTTACCTCATACTCTTTGACCTATCATATTTCTTCATACCTGTCCAATTTTCAGCAAATCTACTAGCATAAAAATACTCAGGTCTGTTTCTTCCAGTCCTCATTTTCTTATTAAGGCTCTTGTGTCACACGAAACTGACATTAAATAAATTTGAATGCTTTTCTCCTGTAAATTTGTCTTTGCCAGTTTAATTTTCAGGCTCAGCTAGGGACCCTAAGAGGGTTGAGTAAAATTTTTTCTTCCCCTACATCATCTTTCACTATTCTTACACATAGTTTTCTTGCATTTTCATTGGTTTTTATTTTTCCAAATGAACTTAAGATAATTCTGTCCAGTCCCCCCACAAAATTTTTAGGATTCCTATTCACATATGCATAGACTATGCATTAGGAAAACATTACAATAGACTTATAACCATAGTTTCCTCTGTGGAAGGGAGTAAGTTGGGACTTAACACAACTGAATTTTTAACATGTGCATATATTACTTTAAAAAAAATAAAAATCTCTTCTGAGTTTTTTTATATTAGTATTCTAATCTTGGTATTTTAATTTGAGTTGCATTCACATATATTCTAGACAGTTTTGTGCCCTTAAATAAGAATCTGGGTGCCACTGCACACTTGAAAAGAGGTTGCTGTGGCTGAGGGCTAGAAAGCTTTGTGAGGAAGGATCGTGTGGTCTAGACCTTGAAGGATGAAACAGAGGAGGGTAGTGAGGACATTCCAGAGTTTGGGAAGAGCCTTGCATGGAGACACAGAGATATGAATAAGCACTGCATATGAGGAGCAGAGCCCTAGGGGCTGGGAATGGGGGGAGAAGAGAGAAGACTGACTTGGAGCAGAAGTCAGGGCTGAGTCCTGGAATAGAAGAAAGAATGTGATGGGATGGAAAATGTGCTTTCTTTCCCCTTCCCCCAGGGTATTTTAGGGTGAGTTAGAGAAGGGCAGAGCCAAGATAGCCAGGACAAAGCTACACTGGCATCTCTGTGAAGACAAGGACCACACCTGTCCCATTCAGCACGCTGTCCCAGTTCCTAGGATGGTGTACACAGAAGCCCCCACAAGTATTTGCTGAATGAATGAATGAATGAATGAATGAAAAGCACATCTAACACAACAGTAAATATTTTGAGAAAGAAATGAAAGCAAATAAATCTGTTGAGTAAATTTTAAAAATGAATGATAACATGATAAATAGAAGAAACCTCATAGAGCCATCTGTTGCAATACTAACGGTAAATATGTGATAAATACCCACTGAATCAATGAATGCATATGCTATGGGCCTGAGAGCACTAGGAAAACAACTCATTTGAAGGAGACCCTCCTCCATCAAGTTCCTACTTGAAAATGAGCTGTTAAAATGCAACCACAGTAATTGAGATGAGATGGAAAAGCAAAGTTGAGGGATTTCAGACAATGGTCAGAGATGCAGAACTGGCTAGAGAATCTGTTGAGCAGCTAACTGATGGTATATTGTCACCACGGCCGGGCTGGAGATAGCAGGTAAATCAATGAGACGAAGAGGCTGCTGAGTCTGGCGGAAGTAACTCTGGCACGGAGTCAGGAGACCTGGGCTCGAGTCCCAGCTCTCACACTCACTCAGCAGACCCTGCTCTCAGTTCCTCTGGCTGTCTCTGTTCTCTAAATTCCCAGCCAGCTCTGATATTCCGTGATGCTAAATCATGAAGAAAAAGGAAAGGAGAAGTTCCACACGCTGGCCGTTTAAAGCTAGAACATTATCCACTGGCCACTGCAGTCACTTTAGGAGAGAAACATCCATTCAGTCAACAAATGTGTATCTGTCTCATAAGGCAGCATGCACTGTCCGATGATAGAAAATTAAAGCAGCACCACACCCACTCTCGGGAGCTTATAATTTAGCAGAGGAGAGGAAAATAAATATGTAGGAATAAGTGAAATTCAAGGCAGGGTGTGGCAGGCACCATGGAAGAGATGCAAACAAAATGTTACTGAGCAGGCGCTCAAGGCTTGCCGGGTGAGGCTACCCCCACCGTGGAGCAGAGTCAGGAGGTGAGTGATACAGAGAGGTTGCTGGAGCTTGCCCTGATGCCCTTCTGCAGCTATGCTCGCTCGGTTTGTGGACACCATCGACCTGTGCGGCTGCTTTTCTTTCCAGAGCAGCAGCTGCTTTTGGTGGGAACAGTTCCCAATCAGCAAACAGTTAAACCTCCAGAAATTCATTCAGTAATTAGGTACTGGGTACTCAGAAGCCACATGTGATTCCTAATTGGTGATGAGGTCCTCAAACCAGCCAATAAAAGCCAATTTAAACCATAAGGTAACTGAGACAGAGTACTGGCGAGACTGTTTGGACATCAGTTAACCCCATACATTCAATATACATTCATACAAAATGCAATTTCAAAAATAAGAATGACATAATTTCAGGGCAGAACAGGCTTCCCTAAATGCAGCTCCTAGGGAGACTGTTCCACTTATCTATTGCTGGGGCACAAACTACCTTAAAACACGGTGGCTCAAAACAATAACTAGTTATTGTAAAATTTAAATTTAAATTTAATAAAGTTATTAAAACCCATGATTTTGTGGGTTTGAGCAGAGTTGAAGGAGAAATTTCTCCACTTATATAGTTCCTCTTGAAAAGGCAATATTTTTGATTGATTTTTGGGTGATTTGTCTGTTTTTCATGGTGTTGAAGGAGGCCACTCAGTAGTCAGCTGGCAGGGAGTAGGTTTGGAGGATCCAAGATGGCTCATTCGCATGTCTGGTGCCTTGGCAGGGATGTCTGGAAGGCTGGACTCAGCTGGGACCGTCCACCAGAACATGTACATGTTACCTCTCCAGCACGGTGGGCACAGGTAGTGAGACTTTTTACACAGTGCCTCACGTCTCCCAGAGGTAAGGCTGCATGGTCTTCTGTGACTTAGCCTCAGAAGTCACAGCAACATTTACATACATTGACATCTATGGATTGAGGAATCACAAATCTCCTCAGAGTCAGGGAATGGAACATAGATGCCACCTCTTAATGGAAGGTGGATCAAAGAATTTGAGGCCCTGTTTTTAAAACTACCAAAGGGATAGAATCCATTGGAGGGTAGAGGCACATATACCAAAGCGTAAAAACTTGCTCATTCTATGGGTTATGACTCCTAAACAAAGGGGCCTCTATAAATGTTTGGTTGTACGGAAAAGGGCAGTTACCCTAATGAGGCAGAGGATTTCCAAAGTCTCCTAGTACCTATTACTACATATGTGCCAATTGTTAGTAAGAAGTGTTAAAGGAAAACTTGGCCTCGGATCTCTTTTTTATTTTAAAAGATGCATATACATCTAAATATACAGTAGCATGTTCCTTTAAGTACCCCTGACAATTTGAAAATAATGGCCCTATTTTTCAAGTAAGGAGTGATTGTGTAATAGCACAACTAAATTAATATTGCACAGTCCAAATTTTCTTTATATTTGGCAAAGACAAGCTGGGTTTTTGTGTGTGCATATTGGTATTTTCTTTCTTGTTGGTGCCCTTTTATCACCCTGAAAATGAAGATATGTATCATATAATTGTGAAGAAAACATTTTTAAATATGAAATCTCAGTCCTTTCCTCTTTTGTATCCATTCTCTGTTAAGTGATTTGTTTCTTCTGTTTATCACTGGAATGAATTCCAAAGTACTGTTCCTGGACTGGGGAATTGCTTCCATGATTGACAATGTCAAATGTTGTACAAGTTAAGTGACCTACAAGAGAGAAGTGCCTTATTTTGCCCACAAAAGAGGAACTGTGTCTTCGTATCAGAGGTGGGCTGAGGATGGCCCTCTTTAAGAATGCCACTGACATTATCCCACCCCTGCTTTTTACAGGTGATGATATGTGTGTATCAGGACAATAAGTCCTGGCTTTATTTGTTTAGGATTCCAGTTTGAAAAGTAACTGAGATAATTAAGCAACTAGTGGATCCAGTATAGTGGGCATCTTGGCAGAATTGGAATGAGACTGGGAAGGAAAGTTAACAAAAATAAGAATTTGATTTAGGTTTAAATTAAGAGTTCTTCCCAGTTTGTGAGTAGAAGATTCATTAATATTCATACTGAATCTTGATTGTGCTAAACCCCCACCAGTTCATAAAGGAATTCTGTCGTGAGGTCCTCTGGGAGCCTATGAGAGTTCCCAAGGAGAGTCCTACAATACACTTAAGAATTAGTCTGGGCCACCACTTGCATTGGTCTCTATGACACCATTTCATGCAATAATTGTGAAGGATCTTAGACAATGTCTAAAGGTGCAAAACTAGATAGAGAGATACCATGGAGAAAGTATGTTATGGTAGGTATATGGCTGTCTCTGCTAGCTCTGGCAATCCAAGCCATTCAGTGCCACTGGCCTCAGTCCCTCCATGCTCTGCATGGTTCCTCCTGAGATTCAGATTACTGCTCCTTGCCTTGACTACTGACTCTAGACATCTTCACCATGCTCCAACATCTCTGTCATCTCTCAGAAAGTGAAGGAGATGCACTTTATTCTTTGTTGTGGATTATTTGAAGGGTCCCACTGTGGAGAGTTGCTTGAACTTCAAAACAAGAGGAATTTTAATTCACACACAGAGATCCAGGGATGCTGGAAAAGGCTGAATGAGTGCAAAGCCCATTGCCATACCAGATATGAAATAGAAACTTCCCTCCATCCCTCAGTCAGTCCTTTTGCTCAATTTGGGTCATCATACCAGAGTCAACCTTCCTGCAATGTGATTTTATCATGTTGCCTCACACATTTCAAATGTAGCACACACACGCGCACACACACACACACAAACACACACACCCCTATACCAAATATGTTTGAATATACCTACATTCAATTTTAAACACATTTCCAAGTTCTCCACTCTTTTGTGTGGATTGAGTAGATTCTTAAGGAAAGAAATTTTGGTTTGTTTCATACTTTATTTTTTTCTTTTTCTTTTTCTTTTTTTTAAAGATTTTATTTATTTATTTGACAGAGAGAGAGACAGTGAGAGAAGGAACACAAGCAGGGGGAGTGGCAGAGGGAGAAGCAGGCTTCCTGCTCAGCAGGGAGCCCGATGCGGGGCCTCGATCCCAGGACCCTGGGATCATGACCTGAGCCGAAGGCAGACGCTTAATGACTGAGTCACCCAGGCGCCCCAGTTTGTTTCATACTTTAAATGTAACCAAACCTCAATTTCAACCCAACTAGGATGGCTACTCTGCTCCTGTTATTAATTACCCTTACAATTTGGTATCATAACTCCTTTACTTGTTTATTTATCTTCACATCTAGACTGTGAGCTACCATAAGGGAGGAGACAAAGCCAAGTCTCTTGGGTCATAAATACCTTTTTATATTTCCTTTACTTAGTGTGATCCTGGACATATGGCAGGATCATAAAATATTTGTTGAAGAAGGGACAAAGGAGAATTCAAAATTATGCCCATAGGTCTACAAAATTACAAGAATTTCAGTCATTTAAGTAACTGTCAACAATCTATCTTCAATAATAACCATTTAAGAATTTCTTCATAAAATGACAGTGTATCTTATTTAGTAAGCATATAAAAAAAATGACAACAATATCAGCTGGAACTCTAAGCACAACCTCACCAAAGAATGGGGTTTAATCGTGTATTCATCTTTTATCATCCGTGAAATGTCATTGTTTCATACATATAATCAGAGCTCTTCCTACAAATGATTTTTTTTTTCCTTTGAAGTGATGAAGACGCAGAGCCTGAGTAGGATTAAGTTTAAAAACAATGGTGCTTAAGGTCTCTGGATGGGAAGGAGCATTAAGATGTAAAGAGGTATCTATGATTTTTGACTATATAGATGACATATAAATTTAATGCAAGTTATATGCAAACCAGAATCTATTATTTCCAGTAAACATCCTAAAAAGGTACTTTCTATAATAGGATTATTATAGCAAAATAACATTATTAATAATCTCTGTCAAAATTATAATCAATATGATACTTTTTCAGTGGGACTTGGGAAATGAGACATTCCCTAAAATGAAGTCCATCAAACAAATAACAGACAAAATGCATTGATTCTCCTGAGTGATGTGTGGGCTTGAGTGTGTGAACAGGGCAGGCAGTTCACGCCAGAGCTGAGGTGCCCTGGTACTGTTCACTTGGGGGCCATATGTGCAGGACAACAAACCTCCTTACAATGGTGTATCAGTGTTTCCTTACCCGGGTACAGAGATGGAGCCCAGCGATGACTACCCTGTCCTTGGCCTCCTGCTGGGCCTGCCAACAATGGTGCCACTTGGTACCAGCTCTGAGGCCCTGTGGCGCTGAGACAGGACCACCTCATTTCCCGTGGATGAGAAAATAGTCTGCAGATGTCCACAGTCAAGTCATCATCAACCTGGGTTGGATTTTAACATAATCTAGAGATCCCCAAAATTAGCCTTTCAAATAGTACATGCTCCTTAGATAAACAACCATCCTTCGAAGGACATGTTTGTTAGACAAGTCTAATATAAAGATCACCCGTTCGGTAATTTGACCTCATTGGACCATAAGGAAAAGCCAGGAGACACACAAAAAATTATTTTTGGCCCCCAGAAGAAAATATAATGCTCAGCACAAAGGATAATGTATCACACTAAAAATTTTTTTAAAAATTGGATTGTGCATTCTTTTAAACATCTCCATACAAAACTGGAAATGCAGACAAAACTTTATTATGTTGTGATTTGACAGAGAAAAAGAGGCTGTCTGTATACACAGGGCCACTGGATTAACAATCCTGAAAGAACTGATGTCAATTCTTTTAAGCAGCTAGGCAATTCAGCTAAACAATAAGTCATTTAAATAAATGCTTCGTCTGATTATCTTTTTTTCAATGAATTAAGTGGTTGCTTGATGAAAATGCTTAAAGGGGTCTGATATTTTAGCATTGGTAGACATAAGTAAGAATCTTTGTTAACAATTTTTTTTTTAAGATTTTATTTTTAAGTAATCTCTACACCCAACGTGGGCCTCGATCTCACAACCCGGAGATCAGGAGTCGCATACTCCACCAACTGAGGCGCTCTTTTGTTCATAGTTTTTTAAAAAGGATAAAGAGAAATCAAAACTGCCTAGCATATATTTTTAGGTGCCTCTGTAGGTGAAATACACCACCATAACCGTCACTTCCCACAAAAAGATTTGAAAACTTCCCTACCCTTTCACCTCAGTTGTTCAATTCAACAGCATTACAGAGCAAAATGTCTGCTGTATGATCAACATCTGATTTTACTAAGTGACAAGAAAGGGGATTAAAATAAAATATATTGTAGGGCAAACCATTCTCTTCCACAACTCAAGTTCCTACCTTGGATCATACAGTAGGAGCTTCCATCCCTCTCATTGTCCCGCCCAAAGGAAGAGAAGTGACCCACACAATGAGTGTGACTGGGATACTTGGGAAGCGGGACCTGAGTGTCCAGGCACAGCCTCTGTCTTTCTGTCTCTTTCTCTCAGTCCCTGTGTCACACTGAATCCCCTGACCTCGGGACAAACACAGTCTCAGCTCAAACATGCAGGAAGTGGAGGGGGCCTCATAGTCTGTGATGGAACAGGAACAGGATGGGTGAACTCAGTTTAGGGGCAAGGAATTAGGAAGCCCACTTGGGCACAGAGCTATGCTGTGACCTCTAATTAGGTTTATTCTTGAGTCAATTGAGATACTGATCTTTATCTTTCCATCAGTTCCAAACTCAGGAGGGGAAGAAATGGATGTTATTTATTGCCCCTCCCAGAAAATCCAATACATTTAAACTCCAATTGCCTGTTATAGTTAATATTTTGATTCTCCACTCGACTTTCTAATTCTGACACCAGATTAATGCTGAATACAAGAATGGGAAAGTGTATGAATACCTATCTATGAATATTGATGTGCTGGGAAACATTCAACAACAAGCTTTCCGGGGAAAAAAAGTCCTGGTTTGTAGGACTTGATCATTTCTGTGGTGTGAATATTGCTACCGTGGCCCATGTCAGGCCACCAGTGTGAGTGACATCACCGCTCACAATGGGCTCTCACAAACTGGTACTAACAAGCTATAACCTACCATCATCTACAAAGCATGCTGAGTTTCTGTTATATCCTGAAAATTAAATGCCAAAGATTATTATCTTACTTATATAAACAAACAGCCACTTTATCATCTATTGAAACTAATAAGGTGACTACAAATACTTATTATCCAGCTGTTTGTTAAAGAAGAATCACCCACTTCAACACCTGGTTCAAATAAAATGTTATTAGTTGAATCATCTTTCTCTTGTTCTCTGCTTGTTTGCTTGCTTATTTATTTATTTATTTATTTATTTATTTATTGCCTTCTCTCTTCTTTCTTTTACAAATCAGACTGTTTGGCTGTCAGTATTAGCAGCAGAAACAACCCTATCAAAGACTATTCAGGGCAGTTTGAGAGATGTTAATGGCAACGTTCATGAATATTAAAAGCTGAGACACATTGAGAAGTATTAATACTTGTGAAATCTCCCAGCTAGGTCCTCCTGAAGTCTGAAGAGAGTATGGTGTATTGGGAAGAATGGACTTGCAAGTGACAGAGCTGGATTTGAAAGCTAGCTAGCTCTGATGTTCACTGATGTTGCCACCTGGCAAGGTGATTAGCAACAGGCCTGTGACGCACGCTCCCCCTTTACTGAGGAAATGACCCTGGCAAAGAAAGAAGGAAGATAACCTGGTCCAATTTTCTTGTAAGCATGTAGCCACAGACATCCAGGCAAACACACTAATACTGTTTATCTATGGAATGCTTTGGTCAGGATGAACCTGATCTGTCTAGGACTGGTTACTACGGTAATCAGATCTGAAATCTATGGATTTATATAATGTCCCTCCCTAAAAAATGTCATGTAATTTATTTAACTATTAGAGTATAAAATGGAGAGGTTTCATGAAAGAAACAGCTCTCTTGTGTAAGTGATGTGACTGTGCACATCATGTAGAGATCCTGTTTGGTAATTAGGACCAAAACTAGTCTCAGTGCAGCAAGAAGTGACCTGGGAACTATGTTCGTGGGTCTCAGACTTCTCCCTGCTTCATCGGTGTCTTGAGGTTATTTGTATCCTTGAAACCATTAGTAAAGCTTGCTACTGTGTGAGATATGTGATCCTGTGAGTCTGATTTGATTATCTGATCCTTTGTGCTGTCTCACACCCTTAGCAAGTTACCTAACTTGCTTTTGATCCTCAGTTTTCTGAAAATCTGTAAAATGGGGATAATGATGTTTATCTTCCATAAATGTTGAAAAGAATAAACCAAATATGACGTGGAAAGCACCTAATGCATAGCAAAGTACAATAAATGTCCCTTAAATCCTCTAACTCTGACTCTACACTAATGAAATGATGTTCTTGGGTGTGGGTTTTAAATCTCCAGAACTCATTCTGTGATATTGTGATTTATCATAAAAAATAAATATGGTTGGGATGCCTGGGTGGCTCAGTTGGTTAAGCGTCTGCCTTCAGCTCAGGTCATGATCCCAGGGTCCTGGGATCGAGTCCCATGTCAGGCTCCCTGCTCAGCGGGCAGTTTGCTTCTCCCTCTCCCTCTGCCTGGGCACTCTCTCTCTCTCTGACAAATAAATAAATAAAATCTTTAAAAATAAATAAATAAATATGGATCTTCCTTGACTTATGATGGGGTTACATCCCAATAAAACCATTGTTAAGTTGAAAGTACCATTAAGTAAAAAAAAAAGAAAGAAAGAAAAAAGAAAGTACCATTAAGTCTAAAATGCATTTAATATACCTAACCTGCCAAACATCCTAGCTTAGCTTAGCTCAGCCTATCCTAAATGTGCTCAGAACACTTACACTAGCCTACAGTTGGGCAACATCACCTAACATCACGTCTGTTTTATAATAAAGTGTTGAATATCTCATGTAATTTATTGTCGACTGTACTGAAGTGAAAAACAGAATGGTTGTACGGGTACAGAGTGGTTATTAGAGTATCGGGTGTTTACTTGTGATTATATGCTTGTGACTGGGAGCTCTGGCTTGCTGTCACTGCCCAGCATCATGAAAGGGAATCGTGCTGCATATTGCTAGCCCAGAGAAAGATCAGAGTTCAAAATTTTAAATAAGTTGGGGACTTGTATATTTTGGTATTCATCCATGATTCCTGGCTTACAGCTCCCAAAACCCTGGAATTTCCTAAGCAATAAGAGTGACGGGAACATCTTTTGTTATAACAGTTAGTCTTTCCGTCCTAAGTTCCTGAAATAGCTTCACAGGGATAAAGGTGAAATGGGTGTTTTGTTATCCTTGTACAAGCCCCTTTCAACCACAACTTTTGGAAAGCCCCTAGGAGGGGGGCTGGTTGCTAGTGGAATCAACCATGTGATTAGAGGGCTGGAACTTTCAGCCCCACTTCCCTGACTTCTGACCTCCAGGGAGTGACGGGGACTTGAAATTGAGTTCAATCACCAATGGCCAATTATTTAATAAATCATGCTTCTGTATTGAAGCCTCCAGGAAAAAAAAAAAAAGAATGGAGTTTGAAGAGCTTCTGGGTTGGTGAAGTAGAACACATCCCTGTGCTGGGAGGGTGGTGTACCTCAAACTCCATGGAGACAGAAGCTCCTGTGTGCAGGATCCATACAGACCTTGTCTCTTCATCTGAGTGTTCATTGGTGTCCTTTAATATCCTTTGTAGTAAACCAGTAATCTAATAAGTAAACTGTTTTTCTGAGTTCTGTGAGCTGTGCTAGCAAATTAATTGGACCTGAGGAAGGTATCAATTTATACTTGGTTGATCAGAACCACAGGTAATAACCTGGACTTCTAAAGTGGGAATGGGCAGTGGGGGTGAGGGGTGGAGGAAGCAGTCTTGTGAGACAGTCCTTAACCTGTGGGATCTGATGATATTTCCAGATAGGAAGTGTCAGAACTGAGTTAATTTGCAGGACACCCAGCAACTTAAGAAAACCCCAGACACGTTTGGTGTCAGAAGTATTCAGAGTACTGTGTGCAATGTAAATGAAAACAATAGGGTTTTTCTTTACAATTAACTTTATTAATAAAGTATCCAATCAAAGAGAAAAAGTGTGTCAATTATGCGAACAGTGGAATATGTCAACTCTTTTCTTTATATTCCTTATTCTCCCAAATTACTCACAAACTCAGTGGAGTGTCAACTGTAAACATACTCTTTTTCTTCTCTAAGGAGGAAACCCTGCTCTTTCCAGAGCCCGCTGCCTCGGCAAGAGGAGCCGCCTCCATGCACAGGTATCTGCAACAGCTGTTCATGGGTAACTGCTCTCATTTTCCAGTCAAGAGGCACAAGCAGATGTATAGCACCAAACACAGCAATCTGAAGTCCCTCAACTCTTGCTATTAGCTGGTGGGATTCCCTGCAAGACTGTGAGCGAGGAGCCAGCAGCCCAGGGCAAAGGTGCCCCTGGTGGTCATGAAGGGAAGACCCAGCCAGGGAAAGCTGGCCACCTCCTACTTGGGGATCACTATCAACAAGAGCACCCAGGCCACCCTCAGCAGCATCTGCCACATGATCCACAAGAACAAGTACTACTCCCCATCTATGAACCACAGCCATCTGCAGAATGGGCATCATCTGTGCAACCAGTGATGTTGAAGTGGAAGCAGACCCCGTCTCCCCACCAAGAGCCCCTGAGACCACCCCTCCAACCTCCAAAGGAATAAAGATGTCAGCTGGCTTGTCAAGGAAGGAAGGAAGGAAGGAAGGAAGGAAGGCAGGAAGGCAGGCAGGAAGGCAGGGAGGAAAGGAAAGGAAAGGAAAGGAAAGGAAAGGAAAGGAAAGGAAAG
>NC_058407.1:67505300-67533194 GCF_002201575.2 Neomonachus schauinslandi
TAGTGAAAAGAAGGGCCATATGCACCCCAATGTTCATAGCAGCAATGTCCGCAACAGCCAAACTGTGGAAAGAGCCGAGATGCCCTTCAACAGATGAATGGATAAAGAAGATGTGGTCCATATAAACAATGGAATATTACTCAGCCATCAGAAAGGATGAATACCCAACTTTTACATCAACATGGATGGGACTGGAGGAGATTATGCTAAGTGAAATAAGTCAAGCAGAGAAAGTCAATTATCATATGATTTCACTTATTTTTTTTTTAAGATTTTATTTATTTATTTGACAGAGAGAGACATGGCGAGAGAGGGAACACAAGCAGGGGGAGTGGGAGGGGGAGAAGCAGGCTCTCCGCCGAGCAGGGAGCCCAATGCAGGGCTCGATCCCAGGACGCCGGGGTCATTACCTGAGCTGAAGGCAGACACTTAACGACTGAGCCACCCAGGCGCCCCATATGGTTTCACTTATTTGTGGAACGTAAGGAATAGCATGGAGGACATTAGGAGGAGGAAGGGAAAAATGGGGGGGGGGGATTGGAGGGAGTGATGAACCGTGAGAGAATATGGACTCTGAGAGACAAGCAGGGTTTTAGAGGGGAGGGGGGAGGGGGGATTGGTTAGCCTGGTGATGGGTATTAAGGAGGGCACGTACTGCATGGAGTACTGGGTGTTACACAAAAATAATGAATCGTGGATCACCACGTCAAAAACTAATGATGTATTATTTGGTGACTAACATAACATAATAAAATTAAAAATAAATAAATTAAAAGAAACAACAACAACAAAAAAACTCTGCTGGAAGTTTCTATGTAGTCTCATATCAAGAAGATAGATTTCTCTGATCTTTATTTCAAATAATTGACTTAAATTTTAGAATAGAATAAAAAATGTGTTTAATGGTTTATAACCTTTGAAATAAAGTACACAATTTAAGAAAAAGTTTTCAGTTTACTTTCAAATCAATGTATATTTTAAGCCAAACTTGATCCAGATGTTTCTGATTCATATACTAATACATCAAAATGTTGTTTCATATGGATCTTTAATGTTAGCAAAGTTGGGGTGAACCGTCTTTCTTGTAGGTCTCCAAAGGGTCATTTAATTTTTAAAGATAGGAGGTCATATTTTTCCAATAGGAAATCCACTTATGTGGATTCAAATCATGTTCAAATACAGAGTCCCATTAGGATTTGGAGAAAACAAGTCATCTCTTCCTTATTTTATCATGCTTCTCTAAATATACAAGTGTTGAGAATTACTTAAGTCATGGCCAAATGGATTTTTGTTTTATCATATCCCCAGTAAAGTTTAGGCTTTAAGCCTCTTTGTAACTGTTGGCTCATTAAAACAGTTAAAAATCCCAGAAAATGGTGTAAGGTTCTTTGGTGAATAAGTGTGCTAATAACTTTCATAAACAAAATCTCACTATTTGGAATTTATAAAACTTTCTGCTACAGTCTTGGGATTCATTAAAAAGCTGATTATATCAGCCCTGCATATATGTTAAAAGGCACATTTCATTGATCATTCAGTAATGTGCTCTGACTTTAGAAATGTTTTATTAAATACTACTATTTACTATTCATTGTCTAAGATTGAAAGGCAGACAGGTTTAAGAAAAAAGCATTCCAGGGGCACCTGGGTGACTCAGTCGATTAAGTGTCCGTCTCTTGATTTTGGCTCCTGTCGTGATCTCAGGGTACTGGGATTGAGCTTTGAGCCGGGCTCTGCACTCAGCATGGAGTCCACTTGAGGATTCTCACCCTCTCTCTTTGCCCCTTCCCCCCACCTCATGCTCTCTTTGTCTCTCTGTCTCTAAAACAAATAAATAAATCTTTAAAAAAAAAGCACTCCAAATCACTGAACAATCTTTACGTTTTTAATGCCATTGAACAACATAAATGCCACTCCTTATGCTTTTAACTTTAGTTTGTATGTGTGTTTGATTGAACATGAAGGCATATTATGTGTAGCACTTTTTTCCCTCTGATTATGGACCTTAAAATGCTAGGAATGATAGTTATGATTGCAGTTGAAAATGTTTGCCGACTATATTAGGGTGTGAGAAATGAAAATGGAGTACTGAGGCAATTGTTTGGGTTGTCTTCAATTCTGTCATTCATTCAACAAATACTTACTTGTTCCAGGTTTTATGTTACCTCAAGTAACATAACATTTTATGTTACCTCAAGTAACATAACATTTTATGTTACTTGAGGTAACATAAAACTAAATTGAAAGGGATCATCTCCTCAAGGAGTTAACTATTGGAGGTGGGAGATAAGGTAGGCCATTCATTTATTCATTCAACAAATGCCTATTGAGCACTTACTATGATATGGGAACAGTTCTAAGCCTCAGGACACATGCCCCATGCCTAATTAGAACACTCAGACCCCTGGCCATAGTACTTAATTTGGGAAGAGTTGCCCCTGGTATTGTCTGCCAGAACTGTTGGGGAAATTGTTTTCTGCCTATGAGGGTTTGCAAAGATAGCCTGATGTGGGTCTTGTGGGCTGCAGATATTTATTGAGCCTAGAAGAGCTGTCCGAGATAGGAAGAGTGAGAGCTATATATGAGTACCTGGATCCTGCTATGCTTGATGCTAGATACCTATGAACTTTCATTTATGTAAGCTAATGAAATCTCTATTTTATTCGACTTAGTTTGAGATTGGATTTTATCACCAGGATTTGCAAGAGTCCTGACTAATAGAATGACATAACGTTGATTTCTATCATTCACTATCAAACACTAAGCTGGTAAGCCCCAAACTTACTGAATTCAAACCATTAAGAATACATAGACAAAAATGTAAAATACTTACAGCTTGGACACGTGTCTTAATTAACTACTTACTTCATATTTCAAGGAAAGATATCACATCTCAAAATTCCCTAGTGATGCAGGACATGGTAGTAGAGTTTTGCTTTTATTTTATTTTTTATGTATTTATTTATTTACTTTTATTTTATTATGTTATGTGGGCACGTACTGCATGGAGCACTGGATGTTATATGAAAACAATGAATCGTGGATCACTACATCAAAAATTAATGATGTATTGTATGGTGAGTTTTGCTTTTAAATAGAATGTTGGCACTTGAGTTTTTGAGGGTACTGTAATACAGTTTTCCAAGGGAAATCCAGAAGTTCAGATGTATTAGAAGGCTGATAGAAACAGTACTGACTATGGCCCTGCCTGGGAAGGGAAGCAAACTCCCAACCCTGCACACTGAGAATTATAAGACATAGATTAAAAAAAATTGAAGACACAAATAAATACAAAGATAGTCCATGTTCATGGATCTCTGTAACATCATAATAGTAAGTGACACAAATTCTATCATTGAAGATGTTTTAATGGTTCAGCAGTACCAAAGTAAGAAGGCAAAGTAAGAAGGTGGTGGGGTGAGTAATATATATAAAAGTATATACATGAAAAGCCATCAGAAAAAAAGGCTAATATTTCAAAGGTAGAAAAATTGTCTTTAATATACTCAGAGGAAGGATATAGGCATTAATACTCTGGCTGTGATTTTATGTTGAAAAAAGATAAATTGCTTCATTTATCCACTTGACATCTCTGTTTTAGTGTTTTGAGTATATGTACATAATTCTTTTGTCTGTGCATTTTTGTATATAAAAGTTCCAACATTTGAAAGTTGGTTGTTAGGACTTTTTCTGTTCAACCCCTTAAGAAATGTTGGTTGTAGGCCAAGAAAACCTCATAGATGCCCCACCCCTAAAATCATTCAGTTCTTTTTGCGGAAGAGTGTCAGGCACTTTTGAGATAATTTAATATTCCTTGTGCTGATGGGCAGAAGCTTCCTTGTGCTGAGCTAAATAAATGTGGCCTTTCTGAATTTCTTGCTTCTTTGAGGTTATAGTAAGAGGACCTGGGCCACATTCTTGGGATGTTCTTTCTTCCACGGGGCTGAAGAGTTGGTGTAAGCTTGAGGAGCTGCCCCTCTCTAGCCTACTTTCTTTGGCTAACCTCTGACACCTCTGACTCCTTGTCTCCCATGAGCAGCTCAGATGGGCTAGAGGGGTAGGTAGGCTAAGGCTTCACTTCTTTAAGATGTTTTCTTGCACCTCAAGATTAGACTAATGGCGTCATCTATGCACCTTCAGACCGTATGCATACTTTTATCACAAACATGACATATTTTATTGAAATCGTTTTCCCCATGCTTCTCTTATCCATGGAACTATAAGCTTTTTGAGCATAGGAGTTATGTGTTATTTATCATTATATTCCCAGCACACAGCATATTGTCTGGCACATAAAAAATCCTTAATCAGTGATTATTGGTCTGAATGATCATCAAAATGGATGATTTTATAAAGTATATTATTATATAATTTTCATATTACCTATTTTATTTAACCTTCACAGCAAATATGAAATCTAGATCCTGTTATTATCTCCAGTTTACAGATAGAAGAAAACTCGTAAAATTAACAATAGACTAAGCAAGGAAAATATCTAATCATAGGATCAGTCTTTTTGTTAAAATATGCAAAAGTACTTTATAAACTGTAAAGGGCATGTAAATATATCATGCTTTTGCTTTGTATCACTATACATATTCTTTCTATTTCTATTTGTTTGGATATATCGTCACTCTCCTTTCATTGGTCGAGTATAAAGAGTTCTCTCTTACCACTGCAATGCCCATTAGGAACTGGGCAGGGAATCCCTACTGAGCGAGGGGTAGTGGATTTTCAATTCAGTGAGATGAAAATTTGAATTTTACACAGAGATTAAATAACTACGTTTTTTAAATGAGGCTTTGGATGACAGCAGTGAACTAAACCCAATATGGACCAGCTGGCTTCTCTCTAAGCCTCTTCTGAGGAAAGCTGCTTTTTTGACAATAGTGGCTGTGGCCAACCCTTTAGATAGAATGCCTTACTTTGTTTCAGGTGACCCTGACACTTGGACTTCAGTGATAAGGCCAAGGGTCAAAGTTTAACCTGGAGCCAAACATCAGCAGGCTTACCATGGAGGGTAGTGTGCCCATATAGCTACTGATTGGTCAGTGGGCACTTAATCAGATTTTCATTCTTAGGGAATTTGAACGGAAGTATGAAGCATTATATCCCAACATAGCCATTGTTTGCTTTCTTGCCCTCTTCTCTGCTGTCTTGAAGGTGCCTAACTCCACACCAGAACAGAAACAAAAATTTAAAAATCTGCTCACCAAGTTTGAAGCCAAAGTTTCCATGCTTGTACAAAGAATCATTTTTCACTGCTCTGAAAAAAATAAGTCTTGAGAAGTGGAGAAGTGAGGGTACAGGAGGGTGACAGGAACATGTAGGAAAGTGGATTTCTCCAACTGAGAAGGAGAAGGAGGGCCACAAGGAACAGATAATAAAGTAGAAGAGATTCCAGGCAAGCTGTCCCTGAGGGCAGACCCCACACTGGCCTGTGGCTTGAAGTCAAATTGAGGTTCAAGAATCTTGGACGCTTGTTAGGCCTCCAGAACTGAGGAGCTTGTACTTCTTGTGGGTGGGTGGGGGGCACACTGTGATGGACCTGACCAAGCAGTTTGAAATATCCCTAAATGCTAGGGCAATGGTAGACCCACTGTGCTTGCTACAAAAACCTTATAAATTTATTTTAATTTAATTTAATTTATTTATTTGAGAGAGAGAAAGATCACAAGCAGGAGGGGAGGGGTAGAGAGGAGAAGCAGACTCCCCGCTGAGCAGGGAGCCTGATGCGGGACTCTATCCCAGGACCCTGGAATCATGACCTTATAGCCAAAGGCAGCCACTTAACTGACTGAGCCACCCAGGCGCCTCAAAAGCCTTAAAAATTGATAGTTTTTGCAGGGACTGTAGAAGAAGAGGGATGGAGGGCAACTGAGTCCCTGTGATGTGAGAACACTTGACTATCAATCAGCAGGTGACCCTGCCAAGAGGACAATAGGAAACCAGGCACTGCTTTGTATCCTGTATCCATAAGGCTTGGTCTGGGGCAGCCAGGACTGTTTTCTCTAACTCCTTACTTTCTTCTGTATACACTATTATAATAAATACCCATCAGCCAAGTAAGCAGAGTTTATTTCTCTATTCTTTGAAACTTCAAGAACCTAACAGTCATCTTTAATAAAATACGGGAGGTGTACTATTCAGGATAAGCCTGGTTAGCCTGTGGTGTCTAATAAACAGCCAAACCTTAGTGGCTTAAAATTACTCTAAGGTTTATTTCTTGTGGCATTCCCATCATGGATAATTTGAGGGTTCTACTCTGCAGTGTCCTCTTTTCAGAACTCAGTCTGATGAAGCTGCTCTAGCTGGAGGTTGCTGGTCATGTGGCAAAAGGAAAGAGAGCCATGCACTCTTTATTATTAAGCACTAGCTCTGGAAATATCTGCCTGGCACTTATGCTCATATTTCATTCGCCAAAGCAAGTCACATGGTCAATGTGACTTCACATAGGCCCAGAACAACATCCTATCAGGGGCCCAAATGTTTTGTGGACAGCAGCAATGATGACTAGAGAAGGAAGAGGACAACTAGATGAAACCGAATTTCTGTGATTTTGAAGAATAGGATATTACCATCTTGAATAGTCATTCCAAAAAAAAAAAAAAAAATGGACTGTTTGTCCCATGGCTTAGTGATCTTTTTGTCATATAGAAATATTTTTCTTGAAACAGTGCGTGTATTAGGATAGAATTTTATAAGGAAATTCATGATTAAGATTTCTTGGATAATGTGCCATTCATTCATAAGGGACTGAAGAACCTTTGCTGTGATAAATGGGAAAAACTGTGACCCTGTGGTCATGGTCTATTTTCCTAGTTCAGTGAGCTGTGTGTGTTAGATTTTAAGTTAATGCTTGATGATGTTTAGGTTTTGAAACCCCAGCATAGTGTGGCGATGACTATGAGATATGGTCAAAAAGCAACACATGGGTTGCCTGGGTGGCTCAGTTGGTTAAGCATCTACCTTTGGCTTGGGTCATGGTCCCAGGGTCCTGGGATTGAGCCCCACATTGGGCTCCCAGATCAGCGGGGAGCCTACTTCTCCCTCTCCCACTACCCCCTGCTTGTGTTCCCTCTCTTGCTCTCTCTCTCTCTCTCTCAAATAAATAAATAAAATCTTAAAAAAAAAAAAGCAACACAAATTGAGAGGGCATGTGATTAAATAATCTTTTTTTCCTCCCTAAAAAGATCTAGCATTTGTTTAGCACTTTATAAATTACATTTTGAAGGACTGTCAAGTCACTCTAGATTTAAGCAGTTACTTCACAGAAATGTCATTCATTTAAACATCTTGGAAAATGTTTCTATCATGTGAAGCTCTATAGAAAGTATTATAAGATCAAATACAGTAATAGAGAAAAGCTAGCTTTCAGACATATTTTGAAGTCACACAATGAAGTAGAAATTCAGTAAGGATTTTGAGAATTCGAGTGTGAGGAAAAAATAGGTTTTGTGTTCTTTCCACCGTTCATAGCATTTAAGGAATAAAAATCTGAAACTGTGTTTTCCCATCTCCAAACTGAGTTCATCATTAAAAGAAATCATGATTTAACTCTTAAATGTGTCTTATATCTTTAGCAGGCCCTTCACTAATTGCAGTCCTCTTTACTGGGTGTGCCAGATGTTGCCTGGATGTGTGAGCCACCCTGGCATCATAATGTTTTATAGTAAAAAATTCTTGGCACCACCTCAGTCCTTTTCTCGTGCAGAAGAGCTGTAGGGAGAAAATAACAGAAATGAATTTCTGAAGACTGTAATTCTTGAAGATTTTCTGCTTAATGATTTTTATACATATTACCCCCTCTCACTCCACTGTTGCCGAGATTACTAAAAAAAAAAAAAAATTTTTTTTTAACTTTAATCCTTGTAAAAAGCCACAGGAATATTATGGTTAAGCCTTTCAAAGCTCTCCCATTATTACAGGAAACTGTTAGAGGGCTTTGAACATTCACTGTTTAGTTTCCTAATTATTTCAGTTTGAAATTTTAGCCAAGGTTTGCTTCTGCTTTGAAAGTTCACACAAATGTTAAAGGACACAATTTACCTCGAGATTTAAGAGAGCCAGTGATAGTATTGGGTATTTCCATACCATTTACAAGAACTTTCCAGTGGGTGATAATTTAGCAAATAGATATTTGAGTGTTTGTCTGTATTTTAAAAGTTACTCATAGAGATCTGTAAATGCTCCCCACTCTTCTAGCACGAGGACATGTTTTCTCTAACGTTTTGCTCTGAAATATTTCAAAGTTAAAAAAAATGAACCCCTGCTGAATGTCACAGAGGTGCACCAATTGTTAACATTGCTACTTTTAAAAAATTCCTCTTTCACATCATATACACACAGGTGATTGTTTTGCGGAATCATTCAAAAATAAGTTGCAATGGGGCGCCTGGGTGGCTCAGTCGGTTAAGTGTCTGACTCTCGGTTTCCACTCAGGTCATGAGGTCGAGCCCCACATTGGGCTCTGCTCTCTGCTTGGAGTCTGCTTAAGTTTCTCTCTCTCCCTCTCCCTGTGTTTCTCCCCCTGACTTGTGCTTGTTCTCTCCCCCTCTGTCTCTCAAATAAATAAATAATCTTTTAAAAAATTAAAAATGAAAAATAAGTTGTAAGCACCATGCCACTGCATTCCTAAGTATTTCAGCATTATCTCTTCAGAACCAAGTCGTTTCCCCACATACTGCAATGCCATTGTCACACCCACAGTTTTAATATTGATACAATAAGCATATAGTCAGTACTCAGATTTCCTCAACTGATACCAGTAAGTCCCTTATGGCCCCCTTAAAAAAAATCCAGGACCCAATCAAGGGTCACATACATCATTTAGTTGTCTGTGTCTCTTGAAGTTTTTAACTCTAGTGTCCAGCCTTTGTTTTATCTTTCATACTATTGACATTTTGAAGAGTCGAGATCACCTGTCTTTGGGAATGTCCCTTATTCTGGTAAGATGATGATTTTTTTCACCCCAAATAATACCAATTAATTAGGTGTCTTTTCTGGAAAAGCAAACAAGCGTTTGTATTAAGCCTTTACACTACCTGTGCATTTCTGATGTTGCACGTCTTCTATAACAGATTTGGATTAGAATTTGATTAGGGTTATTTTCTGGAGACTTTTGAGAACCTAGCTTAGTGGATGAAGGTAGGGAATCACTGGGCATATCCTCAGTATGTCCTCTTTGGCTCCTTTCAAACTCCTTAATCCAATAGGCTGCTGTCATAGGAATTTTCTGCTAATTACCCTCTTTATCCAGGCTCTCCTCCACCTAAGGATGGTAGGTATAGAGCATGATGTGGAAATATTCTGAGCCACACTGCCATAGGTTTATATCCTATCCCTGCCTTGTACAACTGCAGCAAGTACTAACTTTATTAACCTTGGTATTAACCTTGGGCAGGTTTCTTAATCTCTTTAAACTTGTTTCTTCATCTGCAAATATCACAGAGTTATTGTGATGGTTAAATGAAATAGTGTCTATTAAGAGGCATTGTAAACAATCATTATAAATACTAATTCACTAATAATATGATAAATCATAAGTAATTATAAATCATTATACTGACTTCTTATCAACTCTGATCTGAAATCCCTACTCTTAGGCCAACCTTGGGAGATCTCCATGGAGCCATATGGCTTCTGCCATTGTGGTCTATCTTTGTCTTCCACTATTTTGGTCAGTCTTTCTTTCTTCACTGCACCTGACACATAGCCGGAACTCAGTGCACATTGAATCAAGGAGTGAATGTTACTAATTTCCATCTTCATTTCTTTGTTCTTGTTATCTAACATGGCCTTTCTCCTTTTTGTCTCCTAATAAATCATCAACAGGTTCTGACTGAATGTCCGGTAGTCTTTTATAGATACTACACTATATGCTTTAGGGAATCACAAGATTTATCAGATGGAAGTTTTCCCCTTTGTGTTCTGAACAAATTTACAATCTGGTTGAGATGATAGGATATACTCTCAAATCATAATACTCCAGCTAAATTTAGCTGGAGCAGAGTTCATGAAAGGGAGCAGTGGAGCATGCAGATGGAAGGGCAAACTGAAGATTGCCTTGCTTGGCCCTACCTTGTGGCTTTAGCACTCAACTACCCAGAAAGGGAGGGAAGGAGGGAGGAAAGGAGGGGGTGAAAGGAAGAAGGGAGGACTCATTTTTAAATTGGACTAAGTGAGTATCTTTGCCTTTTCTTTCAAACCAGATCTATGTCATGATGTTTGCATGCATTCTTCTAACCCATATACTAGGTTTACATTGTAGCTCTTGAAAGTACCTCATGTGCTTAATGGGACAAATATAAGCAAAATTTCACAAACCATTGAATTACATTATTATTATTATTTTTGCTTTGCATTCTTCATAGAATGGTTAGTTGTAAACACAGACATAAAGGCAATATACATGGGTATTCCTTTTTTCCTGGCTCTTTTAGAAAATACAACTTCCCTCCCTGGTATCAGTTCCTATCGTAAGGTAGATAAATTTGCCTGAAGCGTGAAACATTAATCCATCATAAATTCAGTGGTTGCTGTTTTCAAAGAGCTCAACTCTAGTGTGGGAAATAATAAATTTAAGAATACAAGGTGAATACAGTAGCTTCAAGGCATAATATGGATAAAATGTTGAAGAAATACACACAAGAGAGATCACTTTGGGTTAAGTCTAACTATTGCAGATGTAAGCTAATTCTCAACCAAATCAAATCTTCTCAATGTCCAGTCATGTCACAGAGGTACTGTAGGGATATTATATAGCTACCAACTATTGATTGCCTCCATTGTGCCTGGAATTTTATGTATATTTTCCAATCTTTACAGCAACTCTTTAATGAAACCAATGATGTCCCCATTTTTCAGATGAGGAAACAAAGGTCAGTAAGAATAACTTGCCCAAAGTCATAGGACTAGTAAGTAACTAAGCAGAGATTTGAGGTCAGTTCTGCCTGACTCCCAGGCCTATATGCGCTTCTGTGTGTTGCATTACGCTTTAGAGGACCCATGTTCCCAGGGCTCCCTGCCTCGAGGCTCCTGGTGTCTCAAGCACTCCGGGTTGCAGAGATTTCAACCAATCGCTTCTCTTGCACACTCCGATTTCCATGCTTTGTTCCTTTTGTGGTGGAATTGTCGACCTGAGCCCAGAAGGTTTTTATTTTTAGCTTCAGATGGTGTACCATCTGTTCGGTGATCTGGTGAGACAATCCAGATAGCAATTTATTTTCACGGAGGCTGAGAAGCTTTTTGGAAATATTTGAGCTATGCGTCCGCTTGCGAGGGTTGAGGTGCATCCGAGAAAGAAGTCCATTTCTCTTGTGGGAAAAGAATTCCTAAGGGAGAGAGGCAGTCGTAAGGTGTTCTATCTCAGATGAGAGAAACTCTCTGAAAATAGCCCAGCTACTGTTCCTTAAATCACTGTTGCTATGAAACATTACGTTTATTGCTCATTGACTCAGCCACTGAACCTGTCTGGCTCTCTGTACTCATCATGCTAGAGAACAAACAACTTTTCTCCTTGGCTCATACGTGAACACTGCCAGGCATATAGAAACTGAGTTCAGAAAACCTCACCACTCGCCTCGGCCTTACTAAGAAACTGCTTTGAAACCAATCAAAGCATGACAAATAATTGCATTGAATGTCTCACATTATTTTTAATTAAAAAAAAAGGCATTTTGTTTTCTTACAGATGAGGAAGTTTTTGCAGAGAATTCTAAGGAAATATTTTTTAATATTTTCAAAACAACCTATTTTTTTCTTTTAATTTCAACTAAAAATAAAAGAATATACGTTTGTGATAAAATCATTTAATGTAAAGCAGAAGGAAAGAAATAAAAATTATGATGTAGACATAACTGATGTTAACTTTTCGGTGAATTTTTACCATCTAGTCTTTTTTATTACCATCCTTTACCATCTAGTCTTTTTGCCATCAATTTTTACTATATGTGCTTAATATGCTGTATGTGTATGTACACAAATGTGAATAAAACAGTTTTTATATAGTTGTATATGCACACACACATATGTATATAGTTTTTATACATAGTTATTATAGAGACAAATAAAAATAAAAAATAAACTGAGTTTTCTCTGTTGAAAATAAGGGAAGAGAATTCTCCTTTTACTTGGAACATTTACTTTAGAAAACTTGTAAGTACTTCCTCCTTTCTTTGAAATGTATATAAAATCTTCTGAAGACGAGATAGGCCTTTTGTCAGCTTTAGGACCCAGGAACTTCTTTCTTCTGGACCCAGAAACCATCTCTTTGAATGTAGGCCTCAAGAGAGGTAAGACCCTTCTCTTCAGTCCCTGTGGGAAGGTAGGAGCCTATGTCTGGTGGGTGCTTTGCTCCACATTTTAAAACTACCTCCTGCCATAAAGCTATGAGAAGTTTGTTTCTCTTCTGGGTATAGCCAGTTATTTAACCCAGATGGCCACCCCAATTACCAAATTACTAAATTGAGGAGTGTGATGTGTGACAAATGGTGTTGTAAAGTACTCTTACTTGAAGACTAGGTATTGTTTATCTTGTGGACGTGTTTGTAAGGAGTTGAATCAGCTTGGCTATATAAGGAGATGAGATTCCTTTCTCGGCAATTTTTTAGTGCATTGCCTATGGTGGACATCACATTCTGCTTTAATGCTTATTCAATATTAAAAGTTTGTTTTTTTTTTTTACTACCTTTGTGAGAGTTCGGGGTTGGGAGAAGATTTTGTTTTTATGGTTTCCCAGTGTTATATATGTGTATGTGTGTGTGTCTTAGATGAAAAATAATATGAAGAGGAGCTTGGTGAGATATTATCTTTCTTATTAATATATCCTAATTTTAAAATACTCAGATTATCCAATCTGGATTTTTTTTTGTTTAATAGTTAATATTTTATCTTATTTGGAAAAGATCTGGCCATTTAAATTGCTATTATTTAATTTAACTTAGCAAATCTCCAAAGTTTTAAGTTACCAGGAAGAATACATAAAATAATCATTCTTATTCCCTGACATCAAAAATGATAATTATGTTATATGCATATTTCTAACTTTGCAAAAGGGCTACCTTTTACCTTTTGATATAACTGACAATAATGCTTTTGAGAAGTGGAAGATAATCCGAAACAATTTGAGCGTCAATTAATTTTTTCATTAGAAATAAAGAAAATTAGGAGATTTATTTTACTAGATTAAAAAAGTTTGTCCTAACCCTTTTTTGTCATAATGTATGAATATAAAGAGCATTAAAATTATTTATGGGAAAAACAAATATATAAAAGGTTATCTATGAAATAATAAGGCAGAGACAATGTCTAATTGAATGTAGCTGCCATTAGCACTCAGGTATCTATTTTCTTTTTCTTTACATGGATTATTGTATTCCAGGTCATTGTCGTACTCATGATGTTCTGGACTCGATGTTATTTAATTTTGGTGGCATTGTTACATTTTTCTAATTATTCCTTTAATAGTGTGAAGAGTGACCAATGTCAGTGACTTTTCCTTTTCTTAAATAAGACGGATGATTTCTATTTTGACTTCAATGCTAATAACGTTTTCCTGTTTTTTTTTCCTCTGGAAGGATGTTGAGTTTAACTGACTTCCTTCCATCATGATTTTGCTTAGGAGTTTAGAGTACCCCAGGAAACACCTAAGTTCAGAGAGTGTGACTTTAGAATACTTGTACAGGTCACTCTAATGGGCCAGGAGGTTGATGAGTAGGAGACTGCCTTGCATCATGCTTGAATCTCAAGCCCAATTTCCAATGTGGTCCCTTCATCTTTCTTCAGTATTTTCATTATTTATTATTTTGGTGAGGGAAGAATATTTCATGCGCTGCTACCAGAAGTAGCATTAAAAGTCAGAAGTCTAGGGGTGCCTGGGTGGCTCATTTGGTTGAATGTCTGACTCTTGATTTGGCTCAGGTTATGATCTCGGGGTTATGAGATGGAGCCTGCTTGAGTTCTCTCTCTCTCCCTGACTTTCTCTCTCTCTCGATTTCTCTCTCTCTCTCTCCCTCTCTAAAAAAAAATCAGAAGTCTGCTAATTTTTCTTTCAACTATAAAAGTGAGAAATCTATATTTTAGTAAATTTGGATCAGGCAAAGAAGTGAAAGGGGGAAATAGGAAATAGTTACCCATTTTCCCACCATCTAGATAAACACTAACATTTCGTCTTTTTAAAAAAATCTTTTTCATTGCCAATGAATAGAATTAAACTCTGCATTAAAGGTATTTAGAACAATTTATGCTTAGATCTTATGAAACTTGGCACTTGAAAATTTGTAATCATGTACTTTAAAGTTGTGGGTATAATTAATATAATTCAGTTATTTTGGGCAAGTTCATTGCTTGACCTAAAAGTAAATCGGTTTTACAGGTGTTGGTATTTCAAGCCACATGGTAATTTAAAAGCAATCACTCAATATCAGCCATGGAGTTTAGTTATTTTACTTCTTTGAACTTGTAAGAGTAATAATATTGACTGGGTGCTATGGACTGAATATTTGTGTTATCCCCCCTCCTGCAAATTCATATGTCAAAGCCCTCATTTCCAATGGCATTTGGTATTTGGAGGTAGGGCCTTTGGGAGGTTTAGGTTTAGATGGGTCATGTAAGTAAAGTCCCCATGATGAGATTAGTTTTCTTATAAAAAGAGGAAGAGACATGAGGTCTCTTTCTGTGCTCACATACCAAGGAAAGGCCATGTGAAGGTGGCCTTCACCGAGAACTTGACCATGGATCTTGCATTTTCAGCCTCCAGGATCATGAGAGTAAATGTTTGTTGTTTAAGCTACCCAGTCTATGGTAGTTTGTTATAGCAACCTGAGCTAAGACACCGGGTTTGAGAAAAGAGGCAAGTAGAATGAAAAGATCAGGATAGATACATAATGTGGACTATTAGTTCCCAAACTCCTTTCTTCCTTTCAGTCTCCCTCCTACCTCTTTCCCTCTCGTCTTCTTTTTTTTAAAGTTATTTATTTGAGAGAGTGAGAGTGAGAGAGCATGCACATGAGGGCTGGGGGGCAGAGGGAGAGAGAGAGAGTCTTAAGCAGACTCCCTGCTGAGTGTGGAGTCTGATGCAGGGCTTGATCTCACGACCCTGAGATCATGACCAGAGCTGAAATCAACCAACTGAGCCACCCAGGCACCTCCCTTTTCTTCTGCCTCATCCTGCTATCTCTGCTGGTGGGTATGAGTGCCACATGCTGTCTTGCTCGAAGGAAGACTGTGCCATCATTTAGTTTCTTTTCTTTTTTCCTGAGATGGAGTGTGTCTTAGGAATAATCGTTGTGAAATTCAGCACCTGGGTTTGTACAATGGCCATTTCTGAGTTGTTTGGAACTTTAGGCCAGTGGGTTGGCAATGATGAGGTGAACCTCAGCTGGCTTAGAGATGAGCACATTGATTCAGCAGGGGTCGGAGGAGCACACATGGGCCTTGGAGTTTGACTAATCTGTATACAAATCATTCTCTGTTGTTCTTTAACTGCTTGACCTTGGACAAGGTCCTGGACCACTCCATGGCTTATTTTACCTGTTTGTATAATGAGGAGACACTTACATACCTAGTTAGGAGGCCCTTGCAGACTGTTGAACTTTCACTCTTGATGCTGCAGGCTCCTCCTCCACAGCACAGTCGGCCACACACTCCAAGGGTCTCCATGAATCAACCCCCAATACTGTGCTCTCCAAAGGCCAGGAAATCCACCACTATGACCAATGCCCTTTTATTCTTATGTTGATCTGGCTGATATCCAGCAGGAGACTAAAAGGTGATACCTTAGCTCTGGATCTCCAATTGGATAAATAAACAGTATATCACTTGATTAAATGTCTCTAAGATGGTACATAATTAATTTCCTACTTGAGACTTTTGTACAGCAGCCAGACCCAGGAGTATGGCTTTGGCATAGGTATCATGATGTCTTTATTTTATTACCCTTGTTTATAGTTTATCAGTGGAAGAATGCTATGAACAAGGCACATAGGTTAAGTTCTCCATTCAAAAAATATCAACTCCAACCTGTCAGTTGCTAACATGCAAAGGACATCATTGAGATATTTTTATTAGGCATTAAAATCCCAGCACCACCATTTTCTAGCTTGGAACCTTGGGCAAGTATTTTAACTCTCTGAGGCTTAGTTTCCTTCTGAATGAGGTGTAAGGAGTAAGTGTATCCTCAGCTCTCCCCTAATCATTTCCCCCATTCTATTAAGGAAAATTCCTCTGTTAAAATGCTGATGCCCTGGGTCTGCAGAATCCAATAATCTAACTAGGCATTAAGCCTTAGGCCAGTGAGTTTATCAGAGCCATGCATTGGGAGGCAATGTAGCCCAGTAGGTAAGAGTGGCAGGCTTTATATCTTTAATTCATTATTTTTTTTCCATTTTATGGCCATTCTCAGTCTTACTGCTATAATAATTTCCAAGCTGGTTTCTTTTTACTTTTTCCTGACTATCTCCAATATCTTGTCCTAATAGGAGCCAGAGCAATTAAAAATCTTTTAAATGACAATCTGATCATGTCTTCCTTTCTTTAATTCTTTTCATATTTTTTTAATATCAACCAGTTTCCCCCCAGTATTTCTCTTTTTGCCTTCATTTTAATTCAAGTAGATGGTGGTTAGTTTTATATTCTTTGCCTCAGGCAAAGGATGTGGCATGGAGAAAAGCAGAAAAATTGCTCCTAAGTTTTGAATTCCAAAAGTTCATCCTTATTAAGGAGATTATTCTAGATGTCTCCAATAAGAAAGAGAATGAAGAAATATAAAATGCAGAGAGGGGTATATTCCTCCCATTAGAAATTATTACCTGGGTTAAGAAGGGTGGAACCAAGAAGACACACTAAAATCAGAAATATCAGTGTGTTTTGAGTAGATGGGTCCTATGCTTCAAGTTTAACAAGGCAGAATTCCAAGGGGGTATCAAGACCTCAAAGAAAGAAGGGTGTCTATATATCTAGGCAGATACACCTATGTGTGCCATAGCATGGTACAAAACGAGCAAAAATATTTTCTATGTCCTTATACATGACATGAAATTAGCAGAGTCCCTACACTGATAGAGCCCACATAGGATTAAGGGACAGTGTCATAGCAGTAATTTCTCTTAGAACCCTGGGGAAGGGAAAATGAAAGATGTTGATGAATGAGAAATCAGATTCATTGAAATAAATTTTCCAGCACCCCAAAGAAATGATAACTTCAAACAAGAATTGAGTTTTTTTTTTTTTTTTTAAGATTTATTTATTTATTTATTTATTTGACACAGAGAGAGAGAGACAGCTAGAGCGGGAACACAAGCAGGGGGAGTGGGAGAGGGAGAAGCAGGCTCCTGGCTGAGCAGGGAGCCTAATGTGGGGCTTGATCCCAGGACCCTGGGATCATGACCTGAGCCGAAGACAGACGCTTAACGACTGAGCCACCCAGGCGCCCCAGGAATTGAGTTTTGGGGGCACTTTGGTGGCTCAGTCGGTTAAGCATCCTACTCTTTATTTCAGCTCAGGTCATGATCTTCAGGTTGTGAGATTGAGCCCCACATCAGGCTCCATGCTGGGAGTGGAGCCTGCTTAAGGCTCTCTCCCTCTGCCCCTCCTCACCCTACTCTGGTGCTCTCTCTCTCTCAAAAAAACAATAAAAATAAACAAACAAACAAAACAAATAAGAATTGAATTTTGTTTTTATTCAAGTATCACATGCATATAGTTTGAAGGGCAACAGTATTAAAAGTCTTATATTTAAAAAGTCTCTCTTTTTCTGTTTCTCACATTCCAAAACCCCCAGTCAACTACTTACGTTCTTTTAGCCATTTCCCCCCACCCCCATTCATATAGTTTTTATTGTGGTAAAATAAACATAAAATTCACCATCTTAATCATTTTTTTAAATTCTTTATTTAAATTCAATTTAGTTAACATATACTGTATTATTAGTTTCAGGGGTAGAATTTAGTGATTCATCACTTGCGTATAACCCCCCGTGCTTATTACATCAAGTACTCTCCTTAATGTCCATCACCCAGTTACCCCATCCCCCCACGCACCTCCCCTCCAGCAATCCTGTTTGTTTCCTAGAGTTCAGTGTCTCTTATGGTTTGTCTCCCTATTTTCATCTTATTTTATTTTTCCTTCCCTTCCCCTATGTTCATCTGTTTTGTTTCTTAAATTTCAATTATGAGTGAAATCATATGGTATTTGTCTTTCTCTGACTTATTTCTCTTAGCAAAATATCCTCTAGTTCCATGTTGTTGCAAATGGCCAGATTTCATTCTTTTTGATGGCTGAGTAATATTCCATTGTATATGTATATCACACCTTCCTAATCCATTCATCTGTCAATGGACATCTGGGCTCTTCCCATAGTTTGGCTATTGTGGGACATTGTTGCTATAAACATTGGGGTGCATGTGCCCCTTCGAATCACTATGTTGGTATTCTTTGCATAAATACCTAGTAATGCAATTGCTGGGTTGTAGGGTAGTTCTGTTTTTAACTTTTTGAGGAACCTCCATACTGTTTTCCAGAGTGGCTGCACCAGTTTGCATTCCCACCAACGGTGTAAGAGGGTTCCCCTTTCTCCACATCCTCACCAACATCTGTTGTTTCCTGAGTTGTTAATTGTAGCCATTCTGACCTGTGTGAGGTGGTATCTCATTGTGGTTTTGATTTGGATTTCCCTGATGTCAAGTGATGTTGAACATTTTTTTCATGTGTCTGTTGGCCATTTGTATGTCTTCTTTAGAGAATTGTCTGTTCATGTCTTCTGCCCATTTCTTGACTGGATTTTTTTGCCCCAAGCCCATTCATATAGTTTTTCCATTATTTTTATTGTGGTAAAATAAACATAAAATTCACCATCTTAATCATTTTTAAGTGTACAGTTTAGTGGTATTAAATAATTCATAATGTTGGGCTACCATCACCACCATCCATCTCCAGAACTCTTTTCATTTTATAAAAGTAAACTCTGCACCCATTAAAGAATAACTACTATCCCTCCCTTCCCCCCAGCCCCTGGAAACCACCATTCTACTTTCTGTCTCTGATTTTGACTACTCTAAATACTTCATGTAAGTGGAATCATATAGTATTTGTCTTTTTGTGACTTGCTTATTTCACTTAGCATGATGTCCTCAAGGTTCATCCATGTTGTGGCACGTGTCTTCCTTGGGGTGCCTAGCTGGCTCAGTTGGAAAAGCATGTGACTTTTGATCTTGGGGTTATGAGTTTGAGCCCCACATTGGTTATAGAGATTACTTACATGAATAAATAAATAAAAACTTAACAGAATTGTCTTCCTTTTTAAGGCTGAATGATATTGATTGTATGCAGATACCACATTTTGCTTATCCATTCATCCATTGATGGATGGTTGAGTTGCCTCCACTTTTTAGCTATTGTGAATAATGCTGCTATGAACATGAGTGTACAAATATCTCTTCAAGACCCTGCTTTCAGTTCTTTTAGGTACATATCCAGGGTGGAATTGCTGTATCATACAGTATTTCTATTTTTAATTTTTTTGGGAACTACCATACTGTTTTCCACAGTAGCTGAACCATATTATGTTCCCACCAACACTGCAACAGTGTTGTTCACTGCAACAGTGAACAAGTTGCAATTTCTCCACATTCTCACCAATACTTGTTACTTCCTATTTTTGTTTTGTTTTGTTTTCAGTAGCCATCCTAATAGATGTGAAGTGGTATCTCATAGTTTTGATTTGCATTTCTCTAATGATTAGTGATGAGCATCTTTCCATGTGCTTATTGGCCATTTACATATCTTCTTTGGAGAGATCTCTATTCAAGTCCAAGTCCTTTGCTCACTTTTGTTGTTGTTGTTGTTTTTTAAAGATTTATTTATTTATTTTGGAGGGGAGAGGGGCAGAGGGAGATAGAAACTTAAGCAGTCTCCATCCAGAGTGTGGAGCCCAATGCGGGGCTTAGTCTCATGACCCTGAGATCATGATCTGAGCCAAAACCAAGAGTGGGATGTTTAACTGACTGCGCCACCAAGGCACCCCCTTTTTGCTCACTTTTGAGTTGTTGGGTTTATTTTATTGTTGAGTTTTTGGAGTTCTCTATTTATTCTTGATATTAATCCCTTATCAGATATATGATTTGCAAGTATTGTCTTCCAGTCTGTGGGCTGTCCTTTTACTCTGTTGACAGCATCTTGTGATGCATGATTTAAAAATTTTTATGAAGTTCAGTTTGTCTATTTTTGTTGCTGTTATTGTCTGTGTCTTTCTTGCCATATACAAAAATCACTGGCAAATTCAATGTCACAAAGCTTTTCCTTTATGTTTTCTTCAAAGAGTTTTATAGTTTTTAGGTCTTTGATCCATTTGAGTTCATTTTTGTAAGTGGTGTTAGGTAAGGGTACAACTTCATTCTTTTGCATGTGGATATCTAATTTTCCCAGCACTATTTGTCAATTAGATTGTCCTCTCCCCATTGAATAGTTTTGACCCCCTTGTCAAAATCATTTGACCACATATGTGAGGATTTTGTCCTGGGCTCTCTATTCTATTACTTTGGTCTATGTATCTGTCTTTATGCTGGTATCACACTGTTTTGATTACTATAGCTTTGAAATTAAGAAGTGTGATTCCTCTAACTTCATTTTTTTTTTTTCAAGATTATTTGGCTATTCAGCATTTTTTGAGATTCCATATGAATTTTAGGATGATTTTTCTATTTCTGCAGAAATCATCATGGAGATTTTGATAGGGATTGCATTGAATCTATAGATCACATTGGGTAGTATTGATATTTTAACAACATTAGATCTTCTAATGCATGAATATGGAATGTGTTTTCCATTTATTTTTCTTAATTTCTTTCAACAGTGTTTTGTATTTTTCGTTTTACAAGGCTTTCAGCTCCTTGGTTAAGTTAATTCCTAAGAATTTTATTCTTTTTGATGCTATTGTAAATGGAGTTGTTTTTGCAATTTCCTTTTTGAATTGTTTATTGTTAGTGTACAGAAATGCCAATGATTTTTATGTATTCACTTTTTATCCTACTGGATTCATTTATAAGTTCTAACAATGTTTTTGTGGAAACTTTAGGGGTTTTATAGATAAGATCATATCATCTGCAGAGATAATTTTATTTCTCTCTTTCCAATTTGGATGTCTTTTATTTCTTTTCCTTGTCTAAGTGTATGGTTAGGATTTCCAATACCATGTTGAATAGAATGGCAAAAATGGGTATCCTTACCTTGTTCCTGATTTTGTAGGAAACGCTTTTAATTTTTTACCATTAAGTCTGATGTTTTTCATATATGGATTTTATTTTATTTTATTTTATTTTATTTTTTTAAATTTTATTTATTTATTTGAGAGAGAGAGAGAAACAGCACGAGAGGGGAGAGGGTCAGAGGGAGAAGCAGGCTCCCCACTGAGCAGGGAGCCCGATGCGGGACTCGATCCCGGGACTCCAGGATCATGACCTGAGCCGAAGGCAGTCGCTTAACCGACTGAGCCACCCAGGCGCCCCATATATGGATTTTATTATGTTGAGATCGTTTGTTTCTATTCCTAGTTTGTGAGTGTTTTTATAAATTCATTTTGCTGAATTTTGTTTTTATTTCAATGAGAATTTCATAAGGGATATTGATCTGTGGTTTTCTTTTCTTATAGTGTCTTTTTCTAGCTCTGGTATCAGAGTATTGCCAACCTCAAAGAATGAATTAGGAAGTGTTCCCTCCTCTTCAATTTTTCAAAAAGTTTGGGAAAGATTGGTGTTCTTTTTTTTAATAAATGTTTGTTAGAATTCACTGTTGATGCCATCCTGACCAGGACTTTTCTTTGTTGTGAGATTTTTGATTACTGATCAATCTCCTTGCTATTTATAAGTCTATTCAGATTTTCTTTTTCTTGGTGAGTTTGTATTTGCAGATATTTGTCCATTTCACCTGGATTATTCAATTTGTTTGATTATAATTGTTCATATTACTCTCTCACAATCCCTTTTATTTCTGTAGAATCAGTTGTAGTGTCCCCACTTTCATTTCTAATTTTAGTGATTTGAGTCTTCTTTTTTCCTAAGTCTATCTAACTATAAATATTTGTCAATGTTGATCATTTCAAGGAACCAACTTTTGGTTTCATTGATTTTCTCTACTGTTTTTCTGTTCTCTATTTTATTTATCTTTGCTCTAATCTTTATTTTTTCTTCCTGCTAGCTTGGGTTTAGTTTGTTCTTTTTCTGGTTAAGTTTAAAAAATAATTTTACTGAGGTATAATTTTAAGTGTACAGTTTGATAAGTTTTGACAAATGTATACACCTGGGGAACTGTCACCACAATCAAAATATATTAGGTATCCATCACTACAAAATATTCCTTTGTGCACTTTCCAAGTTAACTCCCTTCCCGCACTCTTGGGCATGGGCAACCACTTCTCTGTTTTCCATCAGTGTAAATTACATTTGTCTAGTTTCCTGATACCTTATGTAGTCTTAGTGCCTGGCTTCTTTTGCTCAACTGCATGGTATTTTTGAGATTCACCCATGTTGTTCAATGTATCAATAGTTTATTTCCTTTTATTGCAGAGCAGTACCATTGCATAGATGTATCACAATGAAAAAAAATCTATTCTGTTAGTGAACATTTAGCTTGTTTCTAGTTTTGGCTATTATGAATGAGGCTGCTATGAACATTTATGTACAAACCTTCCTCTGGAAAAATATTTTAATTTCCCTTGGGTATATCCTGGAGGTGGGCTTGCTGGATCATATGGGAAGTGTACATTTAACTTTTTAAGAAACTGCCAAACTGTTTTCCAAATGTGTCATTTTATATTCCTTCTAGCAATGTATAAGAATTCTAGTTGTTCCACATTCCCATGGAGACTTTGAACAAGTTATTGAATCCTGTAAGCCTCCATTTATTTTTCTGTAAAGTGGGCATAATCATAACAGTTCTATCTGGCATACATATATATATGTATATGCATGTAAGTAATGGGATGTTAAGTTGAAAAATTTGAGAGAGAACGATAATACTGATACTACATATTAAAGTGAGGTGGCACATTAAAATTCAGATTTTGAAAACATGTGACCAAAAACCAGTTTTATGATTCTTTGACCTTTCTTCTAGAAATAGGTCACACTTTGCTAAGGCCTGGGGGTTTGCTGAGATGCAGGACTTTCCATGCTAAAACTGGGACAGTTCCAGGCAAACTAGGAAAGGTTGATCACTGTGTTGACATTAAAGATAGAGAGTGAAAAAGGAGAGTATTTGAGAAAAGATTTTTTAGGAGGGAAATTCTGTCACATTGTTTTTCAATACGTTCCTTTCAAGGAGGCAGGGTGGAGATTTGTACCGCCTTTTTCTCAAGCCTAGAGTGAAGGGAGCCTCAGTGAGACTACTCCAAGAGCTTTACATTTATGTCCTGGATTTTGAGACACCCAGAGCCTGAAATCTTATTGCCATCCAGGAGATCTTCAGTATGGGAGAGACCTAGCTGTGCGTTGTGTGAGGAGTGAGCACAAGTTGCTGTGCCTGGGAAGCAAGTGCATTCCCTTCTAGAAGAGGTGGAATTCTCCTTGTAACCTAGATATTGTCCACATAGCAAAGACAGCTGTCTAGAGCCATTGGAAGTCCTGTCCAAGAGCCTTTCCTGGAAGAGATGCTATGTGGAGGATAAAACCAAAAACCAGGGACTGAGGGAAAAGGGGTCAGGGGAAGGAGAGATACTGTCCCCTCACTGAAGTTACAGCTAGAGGAGCCCAGCACGGGAGCTTCTGCTAAAGCTTCTAAAGCACCCTAAAGTAAAAGAGTCATCTGGAAGCATTTGATTGGTCCAGAGAATTGAAGCTGTCTTGTAAGAGTCATCACATCCCTTTTTCCCCCTGTGTGGGAAAGTGTAGGATTGAGCTGAGCTGGAGGCAGGTGGGACTATAAAGGGGATCTCATGAGAGGAGTACCAAGGACCAGGATGGGGGAGTATCGGGAGGTAGAGAAAGGAAACTAGTACCCACACATAGAAGAAAGTCACTGCTAGGGAAGGTACAAAGACAGCTGAGCAAACTTGACCTACTCCCTCATTTGCCCTCTTATTTATTTAATTACTTATTTATTCAAGACTTATTGAGAGTCTGCTCACAGTGATATGGATTGTGTTGGGTGCTGAGAACACAGCACTGAACAAGGTACTCAGGGAGCTCACAGTTCTATTTAAAGGAAAGACATATATACATATAATTATAACCCAGTATGATACATTCACAGACCAGATAGAATATCCAATTTCTTTTATTCATGTACTGGGAAAATCAAAACTTCGTTACAAACCGATAATTCCCTAAGTACAGAACTTTCAGGTGAATCTGGAATGAGGGAATGTGGTTTTAGGCCTGAGACTAGAATGGATCTTTCCATTCTAGGTTTCTCATAGTGAAATGCCAACATGACTCATCTCCTAGACCCAAGTGGAAAAGCCTGACATATCAAATCTTGTGCCCAAAGCCCCAGCTTGGGGAGTGTATTGTATGAAATCTGGTAGAGCTAGTCTATTTATTTACGTCTTAATTAAGGCTTTTACAGATCAATCAGATTTCAATTCATTATGGGTACATAGTTAAGGCCCTACATATTTACATTTTGGTTAAAGTCTATGATGACATTTTTTTTGTACACTTAATCTGCATGAGGGATAAATAAAAGATTTGGCACTTTGATATCAACATAAAAGAGGTGGTGATCTATGCTTGAAATGTGTGTGACCAAGCATTAAAAGAAAGGTGGGTGGCCAGACCTGGGCCAACAAAGGCAGATGATAAAGTGAAGGGAGAGAGACCCAGAAGATGAAGCTGAGCACAAGTTATAACAGAAGAACTTACTTCTCTAGAGTTTTAAGATAATATGATAAGGGATACTTACCAATATTTTTATTGCTGTTATAACCAATGACCACATAATCAGTGGCTTAAAACAACATACATTTGTTACCTAACTGTTCTGGAAATCTGAAGTCACAAGGGTCTCACTGGGCTGACACAAGGAGGTCAGCAGGGCTGTGTTCCCTCTGGAGTCTCCAGGACAGAAACCATTTCCTTATGTTTTTGAGATTCTGGGAGGCACCTGCATTTCTCAGCTTGTAGCTCCCTTCTTCTATCTTCAAAGCCAGCTCCCTGGTGTTCTAACAGCCACCAGGAAGTTTCTCTCCTTTAAGGATGCCTGTGATTGGATTGGGATCCCTGGATAATCCAGGATAATCCCTCCCGTCTCAAGGTCCTTAACCTTAATCACATCTGCAGAGTCCCCTTTGGCACATAAAATAACATAATCACAGAGCCTGGGAATTAGAACACGGTCATCTTTGGAGGGCCACTGTTCTGCCCACCCCGGAAAAGTAACCTTTGTCACCTCAAGCGTCTGTTAAAATGAAATGAAATAAGTTTATGAAAGTGCCTAACAAAATGTACCTGGCACAGCTTTTTCGCAATGGGTTTGCCACCAGAACACAGGTGTGAAAACCACCGCTCAACCTAAACCAAAATGGGAAAGGAAAAGACTCACATCAACATCACACAGCTCACATTGCTTGCAAGTTTGCTGAGCTGAAGGAGAAGATAGATCGTCGTTCTGGAGAAAAGCTGGAAGATGGTCCCAAGTTCTTGAAATCCGGTGATGCTGCCATCGTTGATATGGTTCCTGGCGAGCCTATGTGTTTTGAGAGCTTCTCTGACTGTCCTCCTCTGGGCCGTTTCGCTGTTCGTGACATGAGACAGATGGTTGCCGTGGGTGTCATCAAAGCAGTGGACGAGAAAGCAGCTGGAGCTGGCAAGGTCACCAAGTCTGCTCAGAAAGCTCAGAAGGCTAAATGAATATTATCCCCAATACCTGCCACCCCAGTCTTAATCAGTGGTGGAAGAACGGTCTCAGAACTGTTCGTGTCAATTGGCCATTTAAGTTTAATAGTAAAAGACTGGTTAATGATAACAATGCATCATAAAACCTTCAGAAGGAAAGGAGAATGTTTTGTGGACCAGTTGCTTTTTGTGTGTGTGTGTGGCAGTTTTAAGTTACTAGTTTTTAAAATCAGTACTTTTTAATGGAAACAACTTGACCAAAAATCTGTCACAGAATTTTGAGACTCATTAAAACAAAAGTTTAATGAGAAAAAAAAATGTACCTGGCACAAAGAAGAAACTGAGTAAATGTAGTTAATAATGAAGACAACAGTCCAATAACCAGGTAAATTGTAAAGGTGTAGCCCAAAGGTAGCAGCACCAAGGAGACCTAGAAATGAAAGCAATGACCACTTTCAAAAGATGCCTCCTATATATATTTTCTGCTTCAGAAGCCACATGGGCATGGTAATCCAGAGCTGTCACATCTGGGAGAAGATGAGGAAATTTGGCTGGAGTGGGAAGTCAGGTTAAAGAGAAGCACAGACTCTGGCATTCAGGAGACTTTAGGAATTCATTCATATATACACTGGTATGCACATTGTTACATTTTACAACTGAGAAAACTGAGGTTCAAAGAACTTCAGTAACTGGCTCAAGGTCACCTGGCTGGCAAAGGGTGAGCAGGAACTCAAACTCAAGGCTATCTGCTTTCAAGTCTGAATTCTTAGCTTCTGGAGGCTTGTGTTCCATATTTTGGAATTGACGTTAAAAACACAGCCTTTTACACAGGTGCTTTTTTTCCCTTCAGTAATTTTCAGAATCAATATCTTTTGAAGAACTAGTGATTTTAGTCACTCTCATTTTATTTTTAATTTTAATTTTTTTTGAGGGGGGAGAGAGAGAGTCTCAAGCAGGCTCCACACCCAGGGCAAAGCTGGACGCAGGGCTTGATCTTAAAACCCTGAGATCATGACCTGAGCCAAAATGAAGAGCCAGATGCTTAACCGACTGAGCCACCCGGGTGCCCCAAGTCACTCTATTCATAAAACCTATTCCTCAGTGTCAGCATGAGGCTATCCTCTCCAACTAGCTATCTGAAAACAGTGATGGTACTTTATTTAAAGTTGCAATAAGTCCATTGCCTCACTTTAGAAGCCTGGAATGTTTAAAAGATGATTCTATTGTATTTTAGAAAAATCTGTCTATTGTATTCACTGGATGCATGACACTAATTCTTCAAGAACTAGCAATAATATAGACAGTGTGAAAGATTAATGGTACCTGGCAGTTTTCCTTTGCATAATTAAGGTAAAGTTTTACTAATCCTTTGTCTGCTAAAATAAAACCCCAATATATATTTTGCAGAAAGTTGTTAAAATTAAGACCACTAAGACATAGAAAAATGGAGACATTGAGTTATTAAACTTTAGAACTTTCATAAAAGGAAACGTGCTGTATTAGGTTTCTTTTCTTTTTTTTAAAATTTTATTATGTTATGTTAGTCACCATACAATACATCATTGGTTTTTGATGTGGTGATCCATGATCCATTGTTTTCGTATAACACCCAGTGCTCCATGCAGTACGTGCCCTCCTTAATAGCCATCACCGGGCTAACCAATCCCCCCTCCCCTCTAAAACCCTGTTTGTTTCTCAGAGTCCATAGTCTCTCATGGTTCATCTCTCCCTCCGATTTCCCACCCCTTTCATTTTTCCCTTCCTTCTCCTAATGTCCTCCATGCTATTCCTTATGTTCCACAAATAAGTGAAACCATATGATAATTGACTTTCTCTGCTTGACTTATTTCACTTAGCATAATCTCCTCCAGTCCCATCCATGTTTACATCCATGATGTAAAAGTTGGGTATTCATCTTTTCTGATGGCTGAGTAATATTCCATTGTATATATGGGCCACATCTTCTTTATCCATTCATCTGTTGAAGGGCATCTCGGCTCTTTCCACAGTTTGGCTGTTGCGGGCATTGCTGCTATGAACATTGGGGTGCATATGGCCCTTCTTTTCACTA